>NW_028301565.1:6567500-6665000 GCF_042242905.1 Orbicella faveolata
TGGGAACAAGGCGACAGGCAAATGTTTCCACAGTATTTTCGAGTGTTGGGCGTCACTAGTCCAACCGTTATCCTGTGCATTTATATTTGACGAGGTTACCTGAGTACTGTTTATACATAAAGCGATATTCATATTTTATGTATGCTGGCTAGGCCTTAACAAGTGTTTTTTGCCGACCCCTTGCCTGGTAAAATATCATTTCGTAACCGCAAATATTTTATAATGCCTGAATGAATGACTGCTGGCCTCTTGATAAAACAGCTGCATCTAGATATATACCTTGTATATAACATCCCTTAAAATTCCCGTAATAAATCCATAGATTTAATTTGTTCAAGGAATATTTCAGGTTGTGTTGGGGGTGGGGTGATGGATGTTATTATCGGAAAGAAAATGTTTAGGTCTATATTTAGAGGAAGTTTGTCCTTCAATAATGCTACGAGCTTACAAGAATAATACAAGTAATACTTCAGCTCTAAACATAGGGATGTGAAAAACAAAACAAGTTTAACAGTCGATGTCAGAAATGAACAAGACAAGTGTTCGAGCATATCTAACAAGATGAAATAACACTGGCTGTACAATAAGGGCTTTTGATGATCGAAAGAAGTTTAATCTTTCTTTAAAAGCAATATACATGTTTCCTTTTTGATTGGCAATAGAAGGTTTTCACTCATGTCGCCAGCAGCCATGCAAATTTATTGGAACAAAAGAAAGTGTTCACATAAGAAAAGAGTTGAACTCCCACAAGATTGGTTTAGTACACCAACATGGCCGCCGTTTCATTGTTTTGGAACACCAATATGGCTGCCATGACGTCATGTGAAAAAGCTCTATTGGTTGGTTTTGGTTTTACGACACTCAATTGGAAATTGCTTTATAGATTGCAGCAAATCCAAAACCAGTCACTATTTGGCGCCTTTGTAACTTCTCGACGGCATGAATTTTACAGGCGGTTTATGCTTAGGCATAAATGAAACATAGTGTTGACTGCATGCATACTCCCCTATATGGGCTAAATAGGTTTGTGCGGCCCCAAAGGGTATGGTATTTTAGCCACTTTGGTAAGAAAAAGAGTATCGATATCAGCCATTTTGGTTTCCAATAGTGTATGGTCTTGAACTCTAGACTTGAATTAGGTATGTTTTTTAGAGGATGCTAAGAACATCAACAAAAACGCTTCACAATGCCTTTAACATCTGAACTGAAGAGCTAATTATAAGGCAGGTCTGAAACAGGGTATGGGTTTAAGGGTTAGGTCTTAAATAGGGTATCGAATTCTTGATCAGGTCATATTAAAAATAAGGGAGAGAAAATCGCAGATTTTGGTCTTAAATGCGGTAACGGTTTTGGGAAGTGGGCCGCACACCCCCACCCCAATTTTCAGGGAGTACCTCGGGGGTACAAATAAACATTATTCTTACCCTGATTTCAGTTTTGTGCATTTTGCTGACGAAGTGACTTGCATGGCCCTAGCAAAGGTGGTAACATGTAAATACGCAAAAATCATATGCTAAATTGGCGTGCGTTCTAATTAGAGTATTATAGTTACTGCGTATCAATGTAGGTTCTGACCGTTCTGTGTTCCAGTGAAGCAGTTTCTGCACAGCATGTGACTCCTCACAACTTGTACTGCATCTTAGCTGACAAATTGTCCCTTCTCAATTTCGCCGCGTGAGCGCGAACCTCGTATTCGTGTAGATCGGCAAAATCTGATGCAAGGGTGCTCTGGGTCAACGTGGAACGTCTGCAGCTGAAGTCGTTTGTGACCTTAGGTCGGGGTTTGACAGATTTGAACACCATATTGTAGGTAGCCTTAAATCGATTGTTGCGGAATGCGAAAAGGAACGGGTTTAGCGCCGAGTTAAGGTAACCAAACATCAGCAGCACAATACGCACTTCATACCGAATGTGGTTTGCACACGTCTCACATAGAGTGGCGACAATACTGATCGAGGAGTATGGAACCCAGCAGCAGAAGAAAGCCCCCACAAAGATGGAGATGGTCTTGGCCGCTCGGACGTTTTTGGAATAAACCTTTTTTTCTTCTGTCGAACGTAGTTTTCGGCTCTCAGCTCCGCCAAAGTTGTGTTGCTTGCGAGCGATGAGATAAATCTTGATATATATGGCACAGGTTATCAGCAAAGGTAAAATAAAATTTAGAGAAGAACTGAGCGTCATGTACTCCAAGGGAAAAGGGAAATAACAGCCGCTATTGTAAACGAACCTCTCTTCTGTTCGCCAGCCCATGATGGGAAGTAAAGCGAACAGCAAACTGTATAACCAGATAATGAGGCTGATAATCAAAGCCCTTTTCCGAGTCATGAATCTGGAACGGCGGAAGCGATTCAGAGGATCACTGAGACTCTTGTAACAATCAACGCTGACGGCCAAAAGGGTCAAAATCGAGGTGGGTACAGTGATGAGGTACATCGTGATCCAGGCCTTGCACATTATTTCTCCGTGCTTCCAATGCCATTGAAGAAAAAGTCCCTCAATGTCAAACGGCACAGCGATAATCACGGTGAGAAGATCGGAGAACGCCAACGAGAAAATAAAGAGGTTTGTTGGATTGTTGCGAAGGTTCTTGTTGACGAGAATAGCGTAACAGACCAAGAGGTTTCCAATGATTGCCACAACTACGATTAGTATGTGACACGTCGCGACTGGATACACGAAGCTTGGCGAGAATGAGACAGTATCTGTGGAGCTTGGGGTTGCCTGTGGTACGGAAGTGTTGTTCATCTTTTGAATCGGAGGCTGGTCACAGAAAGTTTACCGTGGCAAGCTTTGAAAAAGCACACACTAACACTGGCACTTTTCCCAGTTGATTTCTTTAAGCGGCAGTTATTCTACGCTGTCCCGTTTTTCTAGGCTTGTAGTGCAGGAAGTTTCACAGATCCTTGGACCGGAGTCTGTTGTGATTTATACGACAAACAAGGCGCCCGTTTGCCAAGTGCTGTCGGAAAGTTAACAGAATCTACTTAAAAGTGCTTGTCAAGACTAATCATAAGTTTAATCCACAGCCCTTGAGATATTCTCTCTTAATTGAGCTGAAAATGAAAAAAATAAAAAGCACTTCATTAAAAGCGGTATTCTCAAAGAAAAAGGTTTATTTAAAAAAAACAAAAAACGTTTAGGTCAGGCATGCGTAGTGTAAGAGCGAAGTTCCTTTCTTCCTGGTAATACTAGATGTATTTTCAGACCCAACTTTGTATTCTGCTCTTTAAAGACTCAACTTCAGATCTGCCGTTACGAGAATTTGTTACAAATTTAAAAATCAAAGTTGCAATTACTTCACGTGGGCGTTTCAAAAATTAGCTGTATAATTTTTTCCGTTGGATAATGGTATTTTCTAGTCATTGGTACCCTTGAGTCAGTGGTAAACAAACGCAATTCTGATTCTGGCTTTAATTTCTCAGAGACACATACATGGATACCGATAAGTCGTCAATATTACCGGAGTGAATTTTGAACTATTTATTAATTTCCAAGGAAGTTGTATATCATTGTGTGGTATGACTGCTAGCAGATAACATCAGTAACAGAAACTAATTTGTTCTATCGTTCTGTCAAAGCCAGGAATAAATAAAAATGCTGGGAAGACGGAAATGCCATTTATAGATATACTGATAACAAGTGCTTTTGTGAGACGCCAATTTTCGGCTAATATTAAGTGTGCTACCTCAAAGATGAAATCTTCCTACAGACATTAGACATAACACCAGGGATATAAACTGAAAATGAGAAAAGGAGCCACCACGTAGAACACTCTTGCACGCATTTCAACGGACGAACTAGAGCTATCTAGATGATTTACACATATATATATATTAGAAAAATGTCGGTTTTATCAGCCAATTTTGTTTCATTTCCTCTATTTCATTCTATGCAAAACAAAGCAATTCGTGTTCTATGTCAAAAATAGGCCCATAATGATTTATTTAAGAGAACTTTAATTTCTTGATCAACTTACAGTTGCAAGATTTGGGAAGATTTGGAAGAATGAAATTTCATGAAGAGTGCTAGAGGGCTTGCTCAGCAAGTGATCTTAATTGAATTCTAGAATGATCAAAGAAATTGTCTTGTACAAACTTAACGTTTTCCCGAGTTAATTTGTTTATGGGAAGGTCTCGACTAAAGGAGCGATTAAATGCAAGATGATAAATTCCATGCTCTATCGACATCTCTAATTACTTAGTAAAACTAAAAAGGTTATCTGTTGATAAGTTTTCTTTCTTCTCAAAAGCCAAGTTCATCGAATGTCCCAAAACCAGATAAACAAATGGACAGAATATATATATATATATAAATATATTTTCAGCCAAGCGAGGTTCCATAGTTAATAAATCAGTCTGATTCTGTTGTATTTTCTCTGTGTGATATTCTTAACAGCGTTCTGTAGCTTCTTCAGTTTCGTGTTTGGCGAGAAACGAACACTGCTGCGAAGTCAAAACAACTTGGTAGTGACGCCGAATTCATTTTGAATTTCGGCAATTTCACAGCTTAAGGAGGTTTCCTAATTACTCTGTTGCATTGTTGATTATCAATGAGATTTTAAGCTAAACAATAGCTGGAGGGGAACACGGAAGGAAATCAAAACATGAAAAAAAAAAAAAATTTTAAGGATTACTAAGGATTACTACTATTTATGATCTTTTACACCGCGGACCCGCCTCTATTTTAACTGGTGGATTAAAAATTATTGTTTGCCACTTATTTCCTGACGAGTCCATGCATTTGAAGTAAAGAAAACAGATTTAATTTTAGTTTTAGTATTTCAATTTATCTATAGCTAAAAGACCTCCGCAAATGGGATTTTGTTTTGACAAACACAATATAAAAATAAAATCTCAGCTTCTAAATACAAACAGTGACAGCGAAGAAAACAAATTCTCCGGCCTAAGCGGATTATAATTTTCGATAAACGATTTTTCAGAGTCTTTATAAAATACAAACAACTAGCTCACTCTCTCGAAAATCATCTGCAAAACACAGGTGGGCGGTGGTCACTTGTAATCAGTTGTTTTTGCACGGTGTTTTGGAAAGAGCGCATTTTCTTGAAATTATTAATCCACTTAGTAATGGATGAGGTGTTCGACTACCGATATCGACAAAATAGCACTCTGAGTTTTTCTGACGTTGCTCTTTTCATGTCAAGATAACATTATGTTGACAGTAACTGGGGAAATTTAATCATGGCTTGATAACTTGATTTGAATCTTTGATGTTCCTGTTTTGTCGCATTTCTGTCGCAACAAAAAAATTGCTTTCTGTTATTTTCAATTCTTCATATATGTATAATGGATTTTTCTTTCAAGCAATCCAGTAGCTAAATTGGTAAGTCATCTATCGGAGAAAATGTCTCGTTTTTTTGACAGCTCTTTACACCCTGCATACATTTTGTTTCAACGGGGGAAAATTCAGTGTCGACCCTACGCACACTCATCGAATAAACCTTAAGTTAACGCATAATTGCAACTATATTAGCGCGACTGCTGTATGCATTGTCCGTGTAAGTTTCACTACAATGCTTGCATTATGTACAGAACAAAGTAAAGGTAGAAATGAGGGAGACAGTCACATCAACCAACAACATCAAATGCACGTTTTGACCTTCCAAAACAGTCCAAAGACAAAATCGGTTCACATTACCTATAACGTGAACTTAGTTGACGAAGCGAATGTAACCTTGATTTGTAACACCTTTCCTTACCTCATCCTTTCGGGTTGGTTTTAACTTAAATCTGTGAAGTATTCGCTTATTTAATTAAAAATATTGACTTACTTATAACAGTCTTGACGGGTTCGAGAAGGGGATTATCGCGTAACGCCCCGCAACTCAATAACTAAGTACTTCTGGCTTCTTCTGATTGAGGAATAAGATCAGAAGACTTAAAACTCAAATTTGACGGGCCTCAAGGGTGATACACGGAAAGACAAACAAATTGATTTCCGCAAAAGTAGCGAATCTTATTAAATCGATGCTATCAACAAGAAGCGACAAAGATTTATGAAGCTTTACCCCCTATAGAGATCAAATATCTCCAACTTATCTTTACAGACTGTTTAATAGACTCAAAATATGAATTCATCTTGAGAGCGTCTAGGCAAGGCGCGTTCTTTTACGTGCTTGGAAATGCTAATTATTTTTCTCTGGTAATGAATTTTGAAAGGCAAAACGGAAGGCGGCCTTGTGGAAGATGGCAAATTCCTAAATTATTAAAGTTTGGCGGTGTTTACATCTGCAATAAAACGAGGCTTATACGGAGAATTAAGTCGAGAATTCCTGTCGTTAATAAGTCAATAAGACTTTGCTGTCAAGCTGTGATGTCAGTATACGTCCGGCAGCTTAGAGAGACCAGGGTAGGATAGGATGCTCTTGATCACGTTTCACGGAAAATGAAGTCCTTTCAAACCTCACGGATTGCACGCATCACGATAAAAGAGGAGACATTTTTACCCGAACTTACAAAATTAAAGAGATCTTGATACTTAAAGGATGCGTATCTTGAAAAAGTTAGCCTAAAGTTTTCAAGTTCGTCGTTTGTAATCCGTGTTAATCTTCTCCATCCTTAACCATCCTTGTTCCTCTATGACTTATTATTATTATCTCCTTGGTGTTTTTCTATCTTAGTAAACTATTATTTTCAGGTCTCCGTCAATTTAAATGTAATTTTATACATAGCCAAAATATCGTGACTGAGCTCCTTTAATGTCCAAAGAACAGCCTTGTTCGACATCTTCATCACCTCTCCACTTCTTTTTTCCACTAGCAGCAAAAAAAAAAAAGACTGCGTGCCACTGAAGCCTAATGCTGAAGGACCGAGCGGATTATTTTTTATTTCACAGAAAATTACTCTGAAAAATCATGGTTTATACAGTACTAATGAAATCACGACCCAGGAGAAAAAAAAAATCTCAAAAACTAGCCATTTCACTTTACACGAGAAAAAATAACATCATTTACGAATCACGAAAATACGTTTTACCACTAACCGAGAGAGGCGTTAAACTTTCCTTAGATGTTCGTCCAAATTAACATAAGTCTAGAGTACTGCAAGCATTTATCGATATATAGATCTGACGAAAACGAAAATAAAGTACTTGGGAATACGCAAATCCGACTCAGAACGTTTGCCTGCGCTCCCAAATTCGTCTAAGAACCGAATTGCTTCTCGGCCGAGGTGGATAATGGCTCTTTTCAAAACTGATTTTCTTCATTCACAAGAAAGAGACTAAGCACAACTTGCCGAAATTAAAATATAAAAGGGGAAAAAACACCAATGAAAACATTTATGTTTAACTGAAGCCGCTCTTCAAATGACAAAAAATGAAACATTTATATAAGATAAAAGCAAAGCTTCAGATTAGTAGTATATAGGGGATTAATCAAATACCGTTTCGCAGAGGGAGAAGTATTTCCCCGTTTTACAACCCCCAGCTTTAATTCCGAAGCTCGCAAGCTCGCTTCGGTTGAACCAGGGGGTTGGAAACGGGGAAATGTTGGGTCCCTCTGCGAAACAGTTTTTGATTAATCCCCTATATAATACTACAGGGACGGAGGGAAGGGGAGGGCTTCCAATTAGAAACAAACGACCCCGCTGTTATACCGCTCGGACATAAGCGATGATTGGAGCAACAAACAAGTGTGCGTGGTTGATGCGTAGCCGGAAAGAAAGCTGCGAACTTTCCGATGCCATTCAAAACCTCCCTCCAGAGCTTCGCGAGAAAATTTACAAAGATTATGTCACCATAAAGCTTTGCCAGCGAGCGGATTGGGCTGGGACAAGGTCCACGAGCATATTTCAAAACTGCCTTTCTGCCAATACAGGAAGCAGATTGCACCAATGATAATCTGCTTTGAATATCCGGACTGCTATTTCGAGGGCTGTTGTTTCCCCTGTTTCGAAAGGGAGGGAACTATTCATAAAGCGACGCTAAGCCCGCCAATGGAGTTAATACCTCTCATAGAAGCCAGCCCTGAGTACAAGAATTTTTTGAAAGTATGCTCCTGGGATGGTTACAATTGGCATGAGTGGTTCCTTTTTGGCAGGGAGCGTTAGCGAAAAAAAGGTGGGGAGTTCCTAGTAAAAAACCTCATCAGCATCAAGCATAGCAGCAACGACCTCGCGCGTAATATCGCGAGCATCTTTTTGCAACTCAAGTGTGAAATATTCGTGGGCGAGAAACGCGATCAAGTGGAAGCAGACGAGCATGTTTTTATAATATGCAAATAAAACCGTCTCTTTCTAAAAGTCAGTTCGAAGCTGGGGTGTCTGTTATTTTTTTTATCAGTTCAGCTTCAAGTCTGTCGCGGATGTCTTTCTCCAGTTTCTTGACATCGACATCGGTAAGCTTTCTCTTTGACGGTTGGCGAAGCATCTTTGTTCGGACTTGTTCCTTGAGTGCGTTATACTGTTGAAACTCGGAAAGGATGGTGTCAAGCTCGTGGGAAGACACTTCGTTGTTATTCAAAGCTTTGGAGAGCAATCTGTTGATTGTATCCCGCTTGGCAACGGCGAGCGTGGTAATCTCTTGATGTTTTTTAATTTTGGAATCAAGTTTTTTGCTGGTGATTATCAGCCCCGAAGAAACGAGAGCTAAGCAACCCCCAGCGCCGCCCAGTGGAACTGTTGCCGGCAGGCCAACCAAAGACATAGCGGAGCCAAAACTAGCGCTGGAAAACGCTGCCGAGAGAACACTGGAGCCGGCAGCACTCCAATTAACAAATTTTCTTACCCGTTTGTATTTTTTAGCAACCAGGCGATAGTGGGCGACCTCACCGTCCAAAGTGTTGGCAATCTCGTTGATCGTTTGCAAGCGGAAATTTTCGGAAGGCGTCGCCAGTACTGGATAGAGAGGCTCGGCAGGCGGCGCGCTTGGAGGTAACAGATTTACTGAAGACATTATATATAAAGAAATTTAATTTAACTCTAATTCAAAAAGAAGCGGGAAGCCCTTGAAATCAAAGAGTTTGCCATTTTCATCTTTGACGCTAATAGTGATGCTATTTATAAACTCGTCCGTAGAGCAGTCACGCAAAACCTGTTGCGGAGAACCATGGTAGCTTACATTTTCAAAAGGCTTCCCTTTCACATCAAACATAGCTAAGACATCTGACTTTTTGCCATTGAACAGATTCCGTTCTTTGTCGATCAAATCACAATGAATAAAATATGTCGTTGGAGATGTAAGCCTTTTTACGCGGGTTATATGATTCAACTTTCACCCAATACCAAGCAAATTGGCTAAATCGCGATCAAGTTCAATCGGTTTACCCCAGAATTTCTGATTACAAGCTGGCCAATAGGTTGATTTATTGCTGTTTCCAACTTATAGTTATATTTGCCAAACAGACCGTCTATTTCTTTTGCAATTCTCTCTAAATTATAATGCCCTGGGAGTAAATTACTAACTGACAAAACTTTAACTTTGTCTTTATCTCCCAAGGTGGCTGAACCTTCCTTTTTCAGAGTGTCCCAGCAGTTGAATAAACTACAAGATATGAGTTTCATGAAATGTACTTTCGGTATCGGGTATTCAAAATAGATAGTCCCTCCGTTCTCTTGTGTGACAATAGTGAGAACAACCATTTTATATTTAACAAACAAAATTGTGTTCAAATACAATGGCGAATCCGTGGAAAGATCCTGAGTTTGTGAAAAAGCGGCAGTCGCCAAAGAAAAGGCGTGGTCAAATTTTTTAAACAACTTTCCAAAAGCGGACAAAAGCCGGTTCGTTTCGCAAGAAAGCATCGACGAGAAAAATAACGCAACCGCAGAGGTGTTTTTCAAAGAAAGCGAAGACTCGTTACAAAGCGTCTTCGGATCAGACAGAAAATATTGGAGTGCGGAAATGAAACAAGCGCTTGGTTTGGGGGACAGCGGGGGTTTTCCTTACCAATTGTCGCCACTTGATTCAAAAGTTTCCTTACCCATCCCCGCGGAACCTTTCGACGGAAAAGCGCCAAGCTTGAAGAAAATATTCAACGCCGAAATCAAAATCTACGTCACGCCTGACCAATATTTCACGACAAAATTCAGAGAAATATTTCAAAAAACCAAACTCAGGCACACTTCTGGAGCCGAATCAAAACACTGATTAGGAGGGCCTGACATGAAATATTGGCCGCAACAGCTCAACTTCGCGGTTTTCTGCGCGACACAGGGGTGCGGAATTTCTCGCGAAATCTTTGACAACGGGATAAATCTCCCCCCGCAGATAAGAGCTTTTTACACCTTCCACGTGTATTTCACCGTCAGGCGCATTTTGTACCAGCTAGGAGGAATTCAGAGCATGAGCACTTTGCCCGGAGACCCGCCTTTCAACCAATTCAACAATCATTATGACGTTACTTCGTACAAAAGGCTATGCAGCGAGTTCGGCATAGACCCCTCGAGCGATTTTCGCTTCACGCATGGGGCAAACCACGGTCTTGGAAGCGTTTACGTCTATGGGAACGGCGCGTCGAAAACTGATTACCTATACCCGGGATGGAACAAATTCAGTGATGAAGGAGGGAAAGCGCTTAAAGGAAACCTGATTTATTACATCGAGCCGGGTGCTTCTGCTTATGCTCAAGCGGACTGGTTCGCGCCAAATACAGCATGAGGTTTGACGCAGGCGGGCTTGTCGAGAATCAACCAGTCAATCGAGGCTTTCGTTTACTGCATTCTGGACGCGCAGGTGAACGTCCGCAGCAGCATTCTCGGTTCTGGGGGCCGGGCGAGAGAAGCCCAGAGCGAGTTCCTGGTGCTGATGGAAGACGCGATCAGACAGCCCGACTTGGCCGCGAGCATGCAAAGGTACCAGCTCGCAGTAGATCAAGCGAAGGTTAGGCTCAATCTTACTGTAGCCCCCATGGCCTGGCTTATGCCCACGCAAATGATAATCAACACCGAAAGCACAATCGGTTACAACAACAAACTGAAACAGGCGGTCTCCGCGATGAAACTTGGGGTGAACAACGAGGTAAACCCGGAAACAAAAAAAGCCGCGCTCAAACTCATGGCAGGCGGCTCGTCAAAAATTAACACTCCCAACAGCCATCCTTCCAACCCGATACACAAAGCAGCAACAGCCGAATCAAGGAAATCAGCTTCAGCCGAAACTCAGCAAGCACAACCAACGTCACAAAAAATAGAGCCCAAGGCTCCAGATAAACACCGCAACATGAAATAAACAAAACGGCGGTAATTGTCGGTGTAGTAGGATTATCGGCTTTGCTGTTCATGGCTTGGCGGTAAGCTACCGCCGCTTCTTAAAATATTTTTCGAACAAAAAGGCCACCGCGGCAAGAATAAGCAACCAGGTGTGCTCGGCCAGAAACCCGATGGCTTGGCCGGCGGTTTTGAACAGGAAGCTCACGATCGATCCTATCAGCCCGGGCAGAATAGAAGCAAGTTTCGCGCCAATATCTTTTAGGTCTTTCCCCAAAGCCTTGCCGGTAGCTTTCAAATCTCTGGTGAGGGCCCCGATGACAGCTCCGATTGTGGTCCCTGCAGCAAGACATATTGCTGTTACCGTCACGCCATATTTTTTGAAGATCTCTTTTACCCTTTCCAAGAGAGGCCGCGCCCTTTCCCTTTCCGCAATCTGAGTTTGCAAACGCGCGATCTCCTCGTTTCTTTCTGCCACTCTTTCTTCTGCGTCTTCTATGTCGGAGGGCAAGGCATTCTCATCTCGGATGATCCCCTGATCTTCCTCGTTTTGACGCTTCAGCTCGCTTTCTCGCTCTTTCAGGTCGTACAAAGTTTTTGTCTCGTTGAGCCTTTCTTCGATTGAATTTCTGTTCTTTATCTCTTCCGCAATACTTGCTTCAAGGCGGGCTTTCTTTTCATCTTGATCGTCCAGTTTTTTTACTTTTTTTTCTCGTTCTTTTCTTTCTTTCACCGCTTCTTTTAAATCTTTTTCTAAATTATTTGTCAGTTCTTTCTTCCTTTTAATTTCTTTTTCATATTCTGGCAGGTCTTTGAGTTGTTCAATCTTGGCTTTTTCTTTATTTAACCGCTCAGTAAGAGCCATTACCAATTCATTTTGTTCTCTCAATCTTTTTTCTGCTTCTGCCCTTTTATTTCTTATTTCCTCATATTCTTTTTGCTTTTTTCGAATTTCTTCAGAGTTTCTGCTGATAATTTCTTCAGCAGGATTACCCAGAGCATTTTTGACGAAGGTTTTATTTAAGAAGGCTTCCTGGAAATCGCTGCCATTTTCCAAAACAATTTTTGTCTTCCCCAGGTTCGGACCAATGACAACCACACCTCTTTTACCTTTTTCTTCGGAGAATTCAATTCTTAGCTCATTTGACCGGAATCATTCAGTAGCCCCGTGTTCTTGTCTCTCAAGGCGTCTAGCCTTCTTTGAATCTCTTCGTCTGTAACTTTTCTATATGTCCCCCCATAAGAAGTTTCAGGCAGCCCTATCTGCTCGTGTTGCCACGTTTTCATTCCTATTGTCTCTCCGCCGTGGTAAGGAGTGGACCACGCGCCTGGCTGAAAAGGCTGGGTTCTTTCAGCCTCTTGTTCGCCATCGTCGTCTTGATCGTCCGTATGACCAAGGAGAATAGCGCCTTCTTTGTAACCAAATTCGCCGCCGCCTTCCGCCATAGCAATATATTCCAATTCTGTTAATTTTTAAATTAGAAAAATATTAAACGGTGGTATTATACAATGTCAGTGCCAGAGAACCTTCGCCCAGCGTATGCAAAAAAGACATTACGCTCCATGCAAGCCGAGCGCGCAGTCAAGCGAATCACCTTTTCCCGCACTGAAGCCAAACCCGGCGATATTCTGTATGTTTCAGTGCCCAAGCTGAACGTGAACGAGGTTCTGGTGCCGGGCTCGCTAGCGCTTGTCTTTAACATCGACCTTTCTGGAGGGCACGCCAACAACTTCCTTGTCCAGAACGTCACGCGGGCGCTCGTTGATAGGCTGCTCGTGAAGTTTGGAGGCATTACCTTGCAAGACACGGTTGGATATGGCATCTACAAAATCTTTGATGACCTTTTCCTTTCGCAGGAAAAGCGAGACGGCATGATTCTCGAAGGGATTCAGAGTGAGGATCTATGCAAGATCCGCTCAGGTGCGGGAGACAAGAAAACATCGGGCGTCGACGCTGAAAAAAAGCTGAATGAGGTATACGGAAGCAAGTACCGGATCAGGCTAGACCATCAGATTCTAACTGACCACGGCGTTTTCTACCCCCAGGCCCTTTACAACGACCTCGTTTTCGAAGTAACCCTTGCTGAAGCTGAACATGTGGTCAATGGCTCTGATACAACCCAGCTGAAATACAAGCTGACCAAGATCCAGCTCGAGTACGAAATGATCCGAGGCGTACAGCGTTTACTCTAGCGGCAAAGAGTTCGCCTATGACCACGTGATGCGTTGTGAAGTGGTGATCTTCAAAAAAGACACCGACACGAGGATCAACATCAAAGTCGACGCCCAAAAAAGGTCACTGAAAGCCATCCTGCTACTGTTCATAGAGCCGTTTGGTGATGGCGCCAGAGATTCAGAAAAATACGTCTTCCCGGATCTGACGAAAGTCAGCGTCACGATCAACGGCTCGCCCAACATGATTTACAACAACGGAGTCGAAGGCAAGGACATGTGGGAAGAGGCCCAACGATTCTTTGTGAAGGAAAAAAATAAAACCGAGCACATGAATGCGACAAAGTTTTATACCGGGGATAATTTCGGG
The DNA here is from genome assembly GCF_042242905.1 of Orbicella faveolata. Taxonomy (NCBI): domain Eukaryota; kingdom Metazoa; phylum Cnidaria; class Anthozoa; order Scleractinia; family Merulinidae; genus Orbicella; species Orbicella faveolata. The sequence goes on from NW_028301565.1 coordinate 6,581,205, forward strand.
CTTCTGATAGATACGCGCTCCATCGCGGACCAAGAAATGCACGGAAGTGGCAAGCGCCTTGTGAACAGTACAGACGGTGTCCAGCTGGAAATCGAGAGGAAAGCCGAAGGTTCAGGCAACGTGAACTGCCACGTATTCGTCATCGCCGACTCCCAGGTCAACATTATGGACAGACAACTAGAATCTGTGCAGAATTGAATATGAACATGGACCCAAGCAAGATACCCTTCAACGCTCTCATCGTGGGGCCGACTAATTCAGGCAAATCGAGGTTCGTGGTGGACCAGATCTACGGCCCTTTCCGCTTCAAGTTCGACTACATCGTTCTAATCTGCCCGACATTTGCGCACAACAAGACCTACCACAGAATTGGTGAAAGTGATCCAAGAATGGATGTGATAGTATGCGAGCAGCACGACGTGGAAAAATGGTTAAAGCTCGTGAGATGGCTTTTCGAGGGCGCCAACACGCTCATAATACTCGATGACTGCGTAACCTCCAAAGATGTGAAAGGGCGTACAGGCGAGCTGGTGAATCTCGCCTTTTCTGCCCGGCATATGGGCATCAGCGTTTTAGTGCTGACCCAGAGGATAACCGGCATAACAGCTTCCTTCCGGGAGAACGTGGCGGCGATCGTTCTCTTTTACACCCCCTCGGCCAAGACCACGAAAGCCGTTTTCGATGATTACACCGGCGAACTCTCTCCGGATGAGTACAAAGGTCTGGTTTCAAAGCTGAAAGAGCGAAAGTTCTCTTATCTTGTGTTCTCGCTTCGCCACCCCTACGGGGTAAGACATTTTGAATAAAAAAATGGAAGCTGTATATAGCCTTGCATAATGGCTGAAGAAGAGGTCGCGTTAGCAGAAGTTATGAACCTTCTTCAAACCGAGCCCGAGCCGAGTGGTCCAGCAGTTGGCATGGCTCCAACCGCCCCTGGGCCTGACATTCCTTCTCTTCGCGAGCAGCTGGCCTTGCTGGTACGGTGTCTACAGGAAAAGCAAAAGACGCCATCGGAGTGCAGTTAACCCACGAGCAGGTGAAGCGCCTGAGCGACAAAGAGGTCGAGAAATACACCAAACGCTACGAGACATACGTGGGCTCAAAGACAACAGAAAGTTTGATCGACAGCTTTATTTTTCTTGTATCCAAAGTGGTCGGAATGACCGTCAACATCAAAGACATCGACGCTTACCAAAAAGAACTCAGAAACGACTACATCATAAACAAAGAGCTCTCCAATCTGGCCGGCAACCTTGCTTTGAAGTGCTGCCGGTTTCTTGCTGCGGCCAACGCGGCGCTGATCACCACAAAACATGTTGATTTTAACTCACATTTGGAGAGAAAGGCCGAAGTAAAATCGGAAGAGCAATCCTCAACAACCGCTGAGTGATTGCAGAAAAATCCTGAGTGAATTTGTAAGCATTATTATATTTGCACAGCATGTCTACCGAACAATCCGAGAGCGCAACTGCCGTCACGGCGCATACGCAGAGCGAGACCCAGGCAGCACCTGCCGTCGCTGTCACACAGCAAGCGACAACTCCGACTGCAACAACGTCAACGCAGCGCGTAAAAAATCCCAAGCGTGTGGCCGCTGGAAAAATGGTTGCTGAAAGAACGCGGCTGGCACGGGAACAACAGAAGAAAGCGGCCGAGGCTTATCTCGCGGAAAATAAGGCGAAAGCCGCCACAGCCGCTCCTGAACCAGCCCCGACTACAGAAGGCGAAAGCCCAAAGTGCAGCGTAGAAAAGAATAGCGGCCTCAGCACCACCCAATGGCTTGCTGTTGCCCGCATAGTCGTTTCACTGGTCGGGATTTATTACAAACGGGAAGAGCTCAAGGCCGTATTCGGCAAAGAAACGCCTGAGCCCGCGCCTGAGCCCGCGCGTGATGAGCCAGAACCTGCTCGCGCGACACAGCCAAAAGGTTTAAAAAAAAGGATTTAAACTCTTCCGAGTGGAATATATATCAACATGCTTAAAGTTGACGTTCCGCAGATTCTCACCTCTTCAGCTGCAATTGTTGGTATAGGGCTGGTATGGTACGACTTCAACAAAAAGGTATGAAACAGCATTCGATCTTCCCGAGGTAATACTGTGTGAAACGGCCGAAGAAAAGGCAAGAAGAATAAAAGAAATAGAGGAAGAAATAGAGGAAGAAATAAGAAGAAAAGAAGAAGAAGAAGAAGAAGAAGCCGCGGGAAAGACAGATTAAATTTTGATTTGAACTTGTATATTTTCTATAATATCAAACGCTACCATGTCCGACAACAAGCTTGTCAAGACCGTCATTAACGCCGCTGCTATCACTGGCTTAGCCGCAAAAAAGGTTGTAAAAGAGAATTTTACTTCTGATCCCAGCAGCAGTGCGATGAATTACGTGAAGTTTACCGCCGTCATGGCGCGTAGCATTGCGCTCAAACAGTACCTCGAGGACCAAAAAATCTTTCCCACCAGCGTCTGAAATTAATGATTTAAAAAAAAGACCCTGATATATAATAACACCATGGCAAGCATCGCGGTTATGGTTGGCGGGGCTGTGTTGAACGCCACGGCTTTTATCGGAGGGAATTATCTGGCGAGGGCGCTTGGCGGGGGCGACAAAACTGCACTTGAAGAAAAAAAAGCGCCATGACAAAGCTCCCGAGGCGTACCAAGCGGCTTACGCCAAATACACGCGCGACCGCACCAAACTTCTTGACTGGATTGTGACTAACGCTGAAACAAAGGCGGAGGCCAAGCAGAACTTCACAAACACTGACTATGCCTTCAAACTCTACAACCAGGCGCATCCTAACGAACGAATGATACCTCCCAAAGAGCCCAAGTTCTCAGATTTCTATCAGCCAAGCGAGCAGCAGAAAAAATGGTGAACTCATGTTCGTGGGCGCCGGGGCGCTCGCTCTGGGCTACGCGGCCTTCCGGGTCCTTTAAACTTTTTTACGCCTTACTTATAGTAACGCTATGGACGGCAAACTCGCAAAGATATACTACGGCCCCGGGTGCTACTGGAAAGGTGTCGCCGCGATCAAAAAATTAGCCGAAGCCGCCAAGGTACCTGAAGAAACCGCAAAAAAGTGGCTGATCAAGCAAGCGCTCTGGCAGATATTCCTCCCCGCGCCGAGGCGAATTCCTTGGCCGAAATTCGACGTTCCCACACCCAACAAGGTCCACCAGGTGGACCTTCTTTTTCTGCCGCACAACAAACTTCCCCGGGGCCCCAAAGTTTTCAAATACGCGCTGACCGTTGTCGACGTGGCCAGCCGCTACAAAGAGGCCGAACCCCTGACTTCGAAAAATTCTGATGAGGTCGCCCAGGCCTTTCAGAAGATTTACAAGCGCTCGCCTCTGAAATGGCCTCAAATGCTGCAGGTTGACCCTGGGCGCGAATTCATGGGCGCTGTCACAAAAGAGATGGGAAAGCACAAAACATATATCCGGCGCGGGCGCGTTGACATTCACCGCGACCAGGCCATTGTTGAACGTTTCAACCGCACCCTGGCTGAGCGCTTTTTCAACCACCAGTACGCCGTGGAAATGTGTCTCCCTGAGGGCCAGCGGTCCACTGCCTGGGTCAAAATACTTCCAGAAGTTGTTTCGGCTTTGAACAACGAGGTAACAAGCCTTATCGGCAAGAAACCCGCCGTTGCCATCAAAGGAAAATCTGTTCATGCAAGGCCATCGACACCTTATTCAAGGCCTGTTGGGAAAAGCGAAAAAATACTCCCCTCTCTTGTCCAAGTTCGTTATCTCTACCAGCGCGGCAAGCTTGAAGGCGGTGTAAAAAGAGCCACAGTCCCAATCTGGTCTTTGAAAGTTTACAGCATTGAAAGATCTTTTACCAAACCGGATCAACCCGTTCTCTACTATTTGCGCGACGGCCCCAAGCGCGGCTTCGTGCGTGAAGAACTGCTGGTTGTCCCTCCAAACACTACTCTTCCTCCGGCTTACGTGAACTAAATGTGAAATTCGATTGGTTCGGTGTGAATCCCATCGGGCAGCACCCACCGCTTGTCGTAATAAGCGCTCAGCCCCAGCTTCTGCTGCTCGTAAGTGACCATCTGCCCGTCCCGCGTCCTGAAACCTCTGTTGGTTGCCATATCCTTGCTGCCTTCCAACGCTGCCTTAAAACGCTGCCACGTGATCTCGTTTTGCTTCTTCGACATCCCCTTCGTGCTAAACTTCTTTTTTTCGCCCTCTTCTTCGTCGACGAAATAACACTTCGAGCAGAGAGCGATCATCCGGCTGCCCTCGCACTCAAGTTTGAAGAGACCTGGGGTGCGGCCGCTCCACTTGTCCCAAGCCAGCCACTTATTTTTTTGCGCCTCAAATTCTTGCTTCAGATCCGGCCGAACAATGTCCTCGAGACGCTTTGCAGAGATAGCCATGTAGTTACTGTCCGTGTCCATCTGGATCAGCTCAAAATCTCTTCTGTCGATATACCTGTCGAGAAAGTCGTAATAGAACTCCAGCATCCGCAGCTTTGCCAGCTGATAGACAGCGATTCCAACTTGAAACGGCCGTCTGATTGTGATCCGAGGCTTCCGGCTTTCCAACTCATACGCCTGCCCGATCTCGTTAAGATCAGAGTAATACGCGCTTCGCAAGGCTCTGTCGACTACCTTCTCGTCTTTGGTGTAAATCACGTTTGTTTGCCGCTCCAAAGCTTCAATGAGCTTCCCGTACGCGCTGTTTCCCAGCAGTTTGAACACTTCAGCGAGAAGCGCCTTGCTTTTATCCACGTCTCCTGTCCGGCGCGCCTCCGTCACCTGCTCCACGAACCAGGGAAAGATCTTGGCCGGTTGTTAGTCGATTGTTCTGTAAACCTTCGTGACTACCGCCCCGTGGTTCACGTACCACAGCAGCAGAGGGGCGTATACTAGCATCCGTTCTGCAGACAGCGCCCCCACAAGTTTTTTTCCGTCTCCCCGCTTTCTGCCGGTTCGAACTAAGTAATCGGCCATATGTTTCGGCACAGCTTCGGCAGGAACCTTTTTGTTGTAACAGAAAGGACACATCTCCTCAAACTTTGGACGCAAGCGCTCTGGAATCTCGATGTCGACTTCGGCAAATCCAAACCAGCTTCCTTCTTTGAGCCTGTGCGTTAGTGCAGGAGCCGCCTCCGCTTGGAACTCGCCGCTGTAGTGCACTACCCTTTCCTTCCCGCAAGGCATTTCTCTGAGCATGGTCGGAAGATAGAGGGCGTTGGCGTCATAACCAAGGATATTTTTGCAAAGACGCGGTTCTGATATTCGATGAGACCTTATCTCTTTAGCATCAACTTCGCTGTACCTTGTGAAAACTAGGCTCGGGCCCCCGACAACAGCTTCTTTCAGCATCTCATACGCTTCTTTGCCCGGGCTGTAAAGCTCCGCACCACGCTCAACCGCTCCCCGGAGCAAGTAATGCAAACTCACGCCTGGGATGCTGACAGCGTCTTTCAAAATGTCGATTCCCTTCTCGGTGTAGAAGTTTCTCATCTTTTCCAGGGCCTCAAGGCCGGGAGCCACATCTAGATTGTTGTAGTAGCGCAGCCAGTCTGAGAAGGTGCGCATGCCCTTTTCTTTGAACAACCGCTGACACCCCTCCCATTCATCCCGCGTGAGTACGTATCCGCCCTTTAGCTTCGAATACCACTCCTCATATTTTGGGAGCCCAGGGTAATCAAGCTGTTGGGGGGTGTCAAACCATTCGTATGGAAACCACGATTTCACTGTCTTGCATTCGTAGGCTTTCACCCATTTCTCGTAGCTCGTCCCCGGCCCAAGGTAATTGATGATATCGAGGAAACGGAATCCCCAGGTGAGAAAGAACATGGTTTTGTTCCCGTTTTTTGCCACTCTGACTTTGGGCGATGTTTCAGCGAGGCGGCCAGCGAAGTGGTTTTTGATCAGATTCAGATCGTAACTCCCTGAGTTGAACCCGACGACAGGAACCTGGTTGCACCATTCATCGATTTTTTGTCGCTGCGCTTTTGGCAGCAGGTGCGCGTCTTCTTGCACAAACTCCGCTCGTACCTGGGCCCGGATGTTTTTTCCGCGTCTCTCCAGCTCTTCCATAAACTTGCGGACCAACTCCGCGGGGTTTCTTTCACAGATGTGGGTGGGCTCTCTTTCAAGGGTGTCGCCAACGCTCACCGAAATTGGCACGTGCGTGTTTTCTATCGTGAGCGCGGGCGTCGCTTCCTTCCGATGATTATTACCGCCATACGCCTCGAAATCGTACAAGATCGCGTGCGGGTAGCTTTTTGTTTCAGCCCGCGGCGTATCAGCGGCGCTTTTCCCAACTTCGCACGCCCATGCCTCGATAACTTGGTAGCCGGCCTCTTGCAGGAATCTTTTGCGTTTCATTGTGGCTTGGTACATATCTTCGCGCGTTTGGTTGTTGCGGTAACTGCTTTTGTCGCGATCTTGCGGGTAACATTTTCGACACCCGTGCCAGTGGCAGCCGTGGTATTGAAATACAGTCTTCGTTGCGTGGTTTAGCCGTCGACAGGTGCGCGCTCAACCCAACGCTCCCCACCATGCCCGGACATTGCGTGGTAAATGTGGATTTTCCGCCGCTTGGCTTCTCGATCAAGCCACCGAAGCGATTCTTTGGAAGCGTTGTCTTTTGGATAGAAAGCTTTCTCGAAAGCTGTCTGCGGGGCTTCGACCCTTTCACCCGGGCAATTGATTACCGTTTTTCCTGCACTGCAGGTTTGGAAATGCCGATGCAGATGGCAAACTTTTGTGAATCTCGCTCTGCAATGAGTGCATGCATAGTTTTTGGCCAGCCTGGCAATATCTTTGATGACGAACGCGTGCCCTTCGTAGATACCGATTGTCAGAATGTTCTTCAAACTTGATGCTGGGTTTCGCCTAAGGTGCCATACCACTTCTTCCGCCCCTCTCGGGCTCATACATCCGGATTCCGAGCCAGTCCGAAAAAGCTGTACCTTGATTCAGATGCCTTTCAACCTTTTCTAATTCATCCAGAGACGTTTTTGGGCAGTCGGTCGGCATGGTTTTGAGTTTGAAGAAACTCTTGGCTAGACCGCGGGCTGCTTTTGTACTTCGATCGACACGCGCCCCTCGGTACACAGCGATACAGCGCCAAAGACACAAGTTGTCTTTATACATGTCCAAAGCCGCCATCGCCCCTCCGTGGGCAAGGTTGTGCAGCCAGTCCGGCAAAGAGCCTGCGCCCAACAACCGCTGGCGGTCAATCACAACCTTCAGGTCAACATTAAAAAAGCTTACAAACTCCCACTTTGTTGATGGTCTTTTGATTTTGTCATGGTCCAGGCGTTTCGTCTCTTCTTCACTCAGCCATTCTTCTGCCTCTGCCAGTCTTTTTATCCAAGGTGAGCCGTGGTTTTTGTAGTACAGAATCACCGTTCCATCTTCAATGTTGCGCAACTGATACGAGAAAACATGCTTCAGGTAAAACGATGTGCCAACATTTCCTCGAATTTTTTCCATAAAGGTTGTTGTTAGGTCTTTTTCCAGACCTCTGATGAAGCGCCATCGAATGTAAAGCCGTCCTTTACTCTCTTCCCCCTCATGTGTTGCATCATCGAACAGGTCCAAAATCTCATTCTGGTAGTTTGCCACTGTTCGGATGTTCTGCGCAGGGAAAGGGTCGTACTCCCTCAGAAGCTCTTGCGTTTTTCTCCCCTTTCTTTGCCGGGGAGGGGGTCTTGGTTGGTAAGGTTTTGGAAGTAAAGGTTTTTGCAAACGCTTCTCCGTTTCTTGGGAAATAGGTTCATCCAGCACGTTCTGAACAATCTTTCTAACGGCTGGCTCGTTTTCTCCAAGTAATTGCTCTAAATACTTCAACGTTGCTGGATCAAATTTTGCAAACTCTTCTTTCAGAATTTCTTCAAACCTTTGGTCAACGAAAGCCATAGTGACTTTTTGTATAACGGAAGGTTTTATTTCTCTAATTGGCTGACCTCAGCTCGAGCAAAACAAGTTCAAAAGTTTTCTTTGCTTTTTTGCGCTTGCGGATAAGCCGCTGTTTTAGCACGCTACCGCCGCATGGAATGCATAGACGGTAATCACACAAACCCCGACTCCGCAGCTTCTACACGAAGCTGGCATTTTCATTCCTTTCTTTAGTTAGTATTTGTGCTGCCTGCAATAAGCGCCGACACAGCTCTTTCCGCAGCTTTCTTTCCGGCTACGCATCAACCACGCACACTTGTTTGTTGCTCGAATCATCGCTTATGTCCGAGCGGTATAACAGCGGGGTCGTTTGTTTCTAATTGGAAGCCCTCCCCTTCCCTCCTTCCCTGTAGTAATATATAGGGGATTAATCAAATACTGTTTCGCAGAGGGACCCAACATTTCCCCGTTTCCAACCCCCTGGTTCAACCGAAGCGAGCTTGCGAGCTTCGGAATTAAAGTTGGGGGTTGTAAAACGGGGAATACTTCTCCCTCTGCGAAACGGTATTTGATTAATCCCCTATATACTACTAGATTAGTAGCAGAGCCAGGAGCAGAGCTTTTTGTTAACTCTATTCAAAGTCGCTTTCTTTTTAATATTTCGGTTTCCACTGATTCGCCGCTTATTTTCAATGGTTCTGCGTCGCTGGATTCAGGATTCAGTATTCAGGAAATTCTCGATTCAGTTTATTGAACGAAAGACCTTAATTTAGAATTAAACGCACTATGTGAACTAGGGGCAAGTGCCATTGATGTCGACCACCAGTGAAAGAATTTTAATTTGTCGTGCGAACAAATTGTTTTGTATCTATGTGTTTCTTCCCTGAAGCCAACTACTGTTCATTTTCCACGCAGACAGCGTCCTGTTTACAAATTGCGGCGAGCCGGGATTGGTTATTTTTCTTAAAAAAACTATGCAGCCTTGCAGCTGGTGCGGAAGAAGAAAAGCGAATTAACCTCGCGACTATAAAACCAATCTTTGGACAATTCCGTTTGGGCTCTGGCTTGCTAATGAATTTTCTCAGTCCGTTTGATCAAACCGTTATTCCAAACCGTAATAACTGCTAGCTCTATTTCTCTCAAATCGTCAGTGAAATCTGGAATTGCCCCAAATAGGCTCAAGAAAACGTCATTAAATTCTTATTTCTATGTATGAAAATTCATAAATATGACTTCAGTATCTTGCATTTGAAAAGTGAATTTCATTTCTTATCTTCTCGCATTTTCATGGTAATATAGTGTAAAAAATATAAACTTCCGCGTACATTACAGAGAAAACGATGTACCCAATGTGGACACTTTCACAAATAATTCCCATCTTCTTTCTTTTTAACTAATGTACACAATTCAATTCACCGAACCAAAAAAATTAAATCATTTAGAGAAATAACACAGGATTAAACTGCGTGGTTAAATAGCGTTAACCCGTCACTATCAAAATCTTCACGGAAGTAATTCACTTTGTCGAGCAGACTGTAATTTTGCGCAAAAGATAGTGTTTTCTAGAACTACCTCAGTAAACCCCCCCGTGACTGAAATTAAAGTCAGCTGGCACTAAAAATTTGACTTGGATAAAACCCTTCCTCGTAGACGTCTAGTTAAAATGGTTTCCAAAATTTAGATTCATGCCGATTAAGCTAGGCTCCCTTATCTTTCCACCAACATTTCTTGCATGTTGATACCGTGTAAACAATTTTTACAACGAAATAACTGAAGAGGACGAAGGAGGACTAGCGAATATTCGTCTACGCAAAACGGCTTTGAACAGCTGCAAAATTATTTAGCGCTTGACATTTTCGCAAATTTTCAACGCCTTGAAGCGAGAGGAGACGGCGATAACGTTGGATACGCGTTCTCAATTGTACTAGAGCGTAACAGTCATAACCGCAAGGAGCGAACATATAAAGCAATGACTAGCCGATCGTACAACCGCGAAATTTATTAACGCCAGAAATGTGTTGGTTCCTAACTTGAACACCGAATAGTCGCACTGCACTGCTCATAAAAACTGTGTCTGGCTAGATTCTAATAATCATGAGCAGTTTTGAATTTCAGTCGGTATGAAAATTTGTGCAAAGAAAATAAGGCAAACAGAGACGACGTGGGTAAATCAGATTGTTAAGTAAAAGTAAACTTACGTTTTATAAATTCAGCACTGAAGTGGCACAGCACTCAGCGAGCATAATCCAGTTTGTAGCAGCTCTGTTGGCTCAGCTTTATATTATAAACTACGTCTTATTTTAAAAGCTTTTTAATTTTTATTTTATAATTTATACGAGACCCGAAAAAGTTCTTGTTGCGTTGAGGTCACATGAGGTTTCGTTTGTAATTTAAGAGGAAGGGTCTTTTCAGTTCCAAATCCCCCGCAAAAATAAACCGCTCGATTTTGCAGAAAACAACACTATGAATAAAAAGACCAAAATAGCTACATTTCGTAATTTGTGTGGCAAATGTAATAGAACCGTGACATACAGAAAGAAAAGTATTAAGATAATTTCTTCACGCTCCGCTTCCGGCAAATATAAACAATGCGGCAAAGTTGTCGAATACTAAACATCGATAAGCATTTTAAGTGTTTTTGTTTAGAGAAAATAAAGGATGTTTAACTGCTTTGTAAAGCGCCTTGCAGAATACAATCGAAAAACAAGAATTTCAATCTAAACTACTTACTCGCGTTCTATGTTACTCACAACTGAACGTTCTCACACGCAAAGTACTGCGAGCCACACAAAGGTTCTACTTTACATTTGAATATCCACAGACCGTGAAATCGCAATAAAATAGGCAACGATCGAGCAAAATTCCAAAACGCAATCACTTATTGAGGTAAAAGCAAAACAATTTTTTGCTGACTGAACGACCTAATACAGTATGGAATGTGTTTCTGTAAGTGAACATAGATTATTTTCTGTATAAATCTCAGTAACCAAGTCTGGTTTTGTAGTTGGAAATACAATTAGTAAAACGCCCTTTAGAATATCAATTTTCAGAAAAAAAAGCAGTAGACATACCAAGAAAATGCGCGAGTCCACCAAAGGTTTTTGAAAGATGCTGAAACCCTTGAGTGTTACACAAGTGTGGTGGTCTTGCTCTGGGGTTTGCCTCGAAACATATTAACCTGCACATTTCATTTCATTTCCTTGAAAATCAATAAACAAGAGTCCATGCTGAGCTTACCCATTTTACTTATTTACCCGACAAGGGCTCGCACAGGGAACACAGGACCCGAAAAAAAGAAATGAACTATTGTTGTGTAAATATTGCAAATCTCCGGCTGTGCAAAACATTTTGAGAGACAAGGCATTGATAAAGTGACGCCTGGATACACTGACAAGAAGAAAAAAACTCAGATCTTGTAAATGCATTTTCATTTACACAGTGTCTTTAAGTGATTTTTAATAGAAAGTAAACAAAAACGTAGCCACGCAGACTGAAAAATGTCAAGTCGCATTAAACATAATGGCTAGCATAAGCGGTAATGATTTTGGGCTGCTGTGCAGGTAAGGTGGGTTCTTTTCAGAAAAATAGTCACACCAACATACAAGCTCGCATTGCTGAAATGCACAAAATTGTTGAAGACAAAACTAGCGGTGAAATTTCTTACCCGCTATTAAGTTTCACTGCAGGCGAGTAGAGCGGAATAAAACCAAACTCCACGGGATCAAAAAGCTAGAACAGCGGAAAAGAAATGATTAAAAGCTAGAAATAAGAAAAAAGGCACATTCAACAGTCTTTCAACCGAGAGTAAATGTGAACAAACCGTGCATTATTGTTTATCAAATGCGACGCCTCTCAACTTCTGAGAACCAACTCTTCAGAATTTTTAAGCGGCTGCATTTGAAGAAAACATTACACAACTCAAACATAGATTACGCGACAGAGGTTAATAGCAAAGTCACCCCTTAATCCGACTTGATATTTTAGATGCAAAAAGTTAGACCCAGTTCAGACGCCGAACTTTTCATGAGCCGAACCTAATACGATGAATTAAGTACATAAAAAAAGTTCGGCGTCTGAATCAGTTAAGAACGGCTATTTGAATTTGGAGAGGCTCAGCCGTTCTTCCCGCCTAGCTCAGCCGGGAATTTCGGCTTTGGAAAGGCTTTGATTCAGACGTCGAACTTTTCATGTGCCGCAGTGCCGAACCCAGGAGGGAGAGGTCAACTTTCCTTGCTAGTCCATGGGCCAAGACCCCCAAAAGTGTTTTTTTTGTACCATGTGGAGGGACCAGTGCTATCACGTATTTTCTCAATCTACAATAACTGAAGTCTATTTTAAGGTATGATAGCAAGCTTCTATCAGTAGCTTTCTTGCTCTAAACATGTGATAAAATGACGTCATCTAAACTGCCTAATGACCACGCATCCGGTTAACAGCTTCAGATTCTGAGCGATGTCCATTGTACAATTCTCTTCAAACAACATTTTATACATTTTAGGCCTAGCAGAATATGACATTGATTCAATTGCAAAAGAAGGAAATTTTTTTAAGGTTGTCTCGTTGCCATGGAGACGGAAATGGTCAATGAGTCCACAACTGAAATAAAAGTCACTGAAAATAAGGCTTTTCACTTCCTAATTTTAAAAAATAACAACTGCAATATACATTGTCAAAAAGTTCAATCATGTGTAGATCACTCTAGCACTGGCTTGGATTAACTATTCAGCTAATGAGTTTTAAATAGCTCCCTTAACGAGTCTCCTTTGTCCTGATATCATCCATACTGAAGCCATACCAGTACCAAACACATTGGAGACTTGTCCTTTTCGCGTCAGTCAAGCATCATTTTCACTTAAATGTAAACAAAGACTCATGTTTAATGTCAGACAAAAATAACAGCTAGGTTATTTTAAAGCATTTAGCGGTTGCCATGACAACCACAAACAGTTACTCGATACATTAAAAAGAGTACATCATTCGAAACTAAACCTTACGAATGTAAGAGTATGTATAAGGAAAGTTATTTCATATTTTTCCTATGGTTATGAGATTCTTACCTTTCGCTTTCTTCATCGTCATTGTCGTCAACGGATAAAACATCGTCGTCATCATCTAGCCTGTTTGTGCAATCTTGAAGCCGGCACATATCAGTACATTTCAACCCATTGACAATGCAGGAGCACGATGGAAGTTTGCAGGACCTACTGCACTGGCAAGATAGTAGTTCTAGAACAGCTTGCGGAGCTGGTTGACCACCCATCCAGTCTACGACCAGCTTGTCGTCCTCACTACACCAGCCAAATCCCACTGGTGATGGGATGGCTGGGCATCTTTGTAGACTTCGTCTCCAGACAGCAGCCTGGTAGTTTGCTCGTAGCGAGTGTTTGTGCAGCGTATCATTGCAGGGTGGCAGCTGGTTGGAATCAACGTCTCCTCTCTTCAAACAGAACAGTCAATATCGCAGCTCATTGATGTCGCTTGTCCCAGGGTTGCTGCGGTACATTGCACATGTAAATTTCTGAAGACTATGGTACAGGTGATCAGACATATTCCAGAACATATCCAAATGCTGGAACATCTCTTGAAATTCAGCATTTTGCTTTGCAATTCGATAACCTGCAACCTTTCCCCGTCCGGCAAAAGCACTAACAGTGTCGCACCCTGTGAATGCATGAAAGCTCGGCAGTGAACTGCATACACTTGCTCCAACCCTCTCAACTACTCTTGAGATATCGATGTACTTGACTCTGGTCTGTGAACCACTTTTAATGAATACTGAAGAAGGAATAAAGCTCTTGACGGCCAAAAGAAGTACCAACACATCAGTGTCTTCTGATACTATGACGACCGAAGCAAACCTCGATTTAGCTGCATGGGCTGCATGTAAGAGGATGCGGCCGTCAGCCTCCTCTTGGGTTGATTCGAGCTCACTGATAGGTTGCATTATTCCAGACAATAATTGGTAACATGTTTCGCCACACGTGACAACCAGAGTCTTTCCAGATAGCTTCTCTGTGTACTTTTCTTTCTTCCACTCGCTGGTTACAAACACTATGAAAGCTTGTTTGTTCTTTGAGCTACACAGGAATCTTCTCCACTGTTTAACCTTGTGTTCGACTTGAATATTGCGGTATTCGCTTCCTAAACCGTCACCCCTGTTCTCTCTTTCGGCGTTCTTTATGGATTCTTCTCTGTAATCATCGAAGACGACATCAGTCCTGTCACTTGTTCCACCTTCGTTTAGAACTCTGCAAAGGAGAGTTTCAGTAACTGCCGCAAATGTCTTCTTATCACCTTTCAAATACTGGACAAGAGCCATCCCATCTATTACACATGCTGAGGGTTGGGGAATGGCATCTGCTGCTTCGACATTTTTATGCAGTTCTTTAGCCAAGGACGCTTTGTTCGTCTTACGCATCAAGCCATTTGCGGTAGCTAATGACCAAGGGAGTGGTCCGAGAGGATGGGATAACACTTCTCTCATCTGTAAGTCTGTGCTCTCTGCGATGACAATCATTTGAACAAACAGTCTTCTGTCGGCCTTGATGATCACTTCTTGGTTCTTACCAGCTTTAACTGATACCTCCTTGTTCACGTGAGTAAAAGTCTTCAGCTTAGCTTTCGTGATTGAATCATGGAACTTGACTTTGGGTGGATTAGACTGAAGTCGTTGCTCTCAGAATGCTTTGTAGGCTTCCTCTCCTTTATCTTTAGCTTGTAGCAAGTCGTGCTCTACATCAGGAGTGGCAACTTTTCCTGTGGAAATACAGACGAGGTCTTGAAGGTCAGGGCTGAATGGGTTGAGCCAAGTGTTTTGAAGAATTGACACTACGGATTGAACATCAGCTTCATCTCTTTGTATTCTTATTAGTTGTAGATCTTTGTGTTGGGAACAAGAACTACTGATGTGCAATATATCTTTGAGTTGCCTCAGGAAGGTGCTCCGGTATTCAGCGACCAGGTAGAATTTGTAGCATTTCAGGTGCGAATTTTTAGTTTTGCTTGCCATTTATGTATGCAAATTACTACTATTTAAACGCTACGGTTTCCTAGCGCGCCAATCTTTTCAACGTTTTCTCTAGCTTCAAGTTAATATCGTTGCGGAATCTATTCTACCTAGCTTCACCGTCTTCGCTACAGTCCGGAAACATTTGTAAGTCTTTATATTCTGTCTTGTATTTCTCATATCGCTCGGCTCTTCTTCATATGCATTTTTATTTATTTTTCTAGTCGAACCTCGCTCGATCTATCTTTCAATTCTCAACGGGCTCCTCGAGTCTCTTCAACAGAGCGTGAGTTCGAAATCTCTAGACGTAGGGTCAACAAGAACTGTAAGCTACAGAATTTGCTTACTGCATTAGGCCTTAGACTGAAACCTTTAGTTCCTCCTGACGTTTGAGTGTCTTTGTTGACAGTCTCCTCGCACGTCTGATCAACAGGTATTCTTCCAGAAGGGTTGTCTTCGCCAATCTGAACAGAAAATCCTCCGGATCGCAAGTATTCCAGAGTGTCCGGATGCTCTACTGGTAGATGTGACATTTCATGCAGATATGCTGAAAGGTACCTGGCGTAGTTAAGGTTATCATATGCGAAAAACCACGGGACAATTTCACTGATATATGAAAGGTGAAGATCCCAATCTCCCTCCCGAGATCCTCTTAACAGACCAAGTAATATTTCCACCAGGTCAACATAAGATATCCAGAACTTCGATAGCTTCCCATTATCATGTCGGAGATAGCTCGTATACAAGCAGAACAGTTGCGATACTTCTTCAAATGAGGGACTCTCCACTGTGTCTTTGAATTCTTGTTCACATGTGTTATCACAGAGCGCTTTCAGTCCTTTTAAAAACGCATCAACAGTAGGCTTCTTCTCTTTATGATGTTCCTCAATCCAAGAGTTAAATCCCATCCATGCTAGCCTGTTAAGAGCTTCATACATGAGCTTGTGAAATCGTTCGGCACGATTATATGTATGGCCTTCTAGAACACCAGCCACAGATCCTTCAGCAATTACTCCAGACTCGACTATTACGTCTGGTAAACCAGCATCTTGGAAACGCTTTCCGATCACTGACAAGAAAGTGCAAATGGTATGGAACACACCCATTCTCAACACAAGGTCATTAAACTGTGCCCTGTGTTTCCACTTTATCTCAGTAGCTTTAGCATACAGTGCCTGATCAAACACAACAACTATGCTTTGGAGGTTTAAAGTTTCCTTAATCTGTAGGGACTTGATGAGGACTTGGTACACAGCTGACATGTTCGTCGCTGGGGCATTGATTGTTGGAAGATAACCCACGTTATCCTTGACAACTTCTTGGTTATTACGCACCAAAATATTGAAACCAGTCCAGCCAGGAACAGATTGCTTCTGACTTGCATGAATGCGTACTAAAACCCATAGCAAGTTCTTTCTCCATGCACATTCCATGATTTGATTTAACTTGACCTCCACATATCCTCTAGTATGGGGCCCACAGCGCTCGCCGGCATTATAGATAGTACAGTTCCATCACCCACAGACTCGATACTTCTCCTCTTCGATTTCACAATGTCACAATTTCACAAGACAACCATCAAAATGCTGATTGTTTAGTTATGTAGCTACTTGTTATAGCTTTTATTGCGTTTTAAACACATACCGGCTTACAAACGATGAGAATTAATGATTAAGGCAACACAGTGCTGGGCTGTCGAGTCCATGTAGATCTCGAAGGACTGTAAGTTTTTATATAATTTGAGGTTCAAAATATCACTATATCGTCATAAAAATGCTTATTGTTTGGTTATACAGCTAATATTTTGTATATATTGTTGATTTCTAATCAGATCTCTACTTAAAGATTATCGAAATCAGTGAATAAGTCAAACGTACTTACCTGCCGTGAAGGTCGCCATCTTGAATTTCCCCACAATGCATTGCAACATTTGAAGTAATCCATAACTTACTATATCATCGCTTTTAAACAGGTAAATTGAAATTTGGTTCTTAAAAAATGATTTGTGTTCTTTCTTGTTGTATTTATGTGTGAAGACTATTTTTGATCCAGCTTAATATTTTTAATATGACTTTTGAAAACAAGCCTCGTTTTCATGCAAAAGCGAATTTTGGTGATATTTCAGCCAGTAAAATATACAAGAAAGCTACTCTTTAGGGGTTGCTATCATAAAATCTTGTAATCACCCCCAACTTAGCTTCAAATTTGTCACACTCTCAGCTGGTCCCTCTGAGTGGTACATCTGAGAGGGTCTGGCCCATGGACTATGCGTTGCCATGCGATTGCGCGCCCGATGATCTTGGCCATTATGACGTCACTCGTGAGCCGGTACATTGATATGTGTATCCCCGTGATATGTGTATCCCCGCACACATATCACTAGTGATATGTGTATCCCCCGTGGGGATACACAAAACACTGATACGCGCCTGGACATTCAACGAACAAAATGGCGACTCGGTTGCGAGGTTCCGACGAGCGCTGTAAAGAGTAGAAGAAACCAGAAATGAATTCGCGCCCAACGGAGCAGATTAGGATTTCTTGAGTTTGGTTGAGTTCCAACCGACTCGATTGTATATCTGACTAAAACTTCGAACAGCGGATACGCATATCACTAATTATTTCATGGCGCAGTGATCTCAGTGTGTATCCCCTAAACACAGCCGTTAGATTGGCTATCTACCTGATCGAAGAAAATGGCCAATTATTGCCGAAACGTGCTGGCTGCTTACTCGCTACGACGTTTATACCCAGGTTGAGGTTTGCGGAGTTTGCAACTCGAATGTTTAAATATCTAAACTGAAATCGCGTGCAGGGGATACACATATCACTAATTATTTCATGGCGCAGTGATATGTGTATCCCCAGAAACACAACTGTTATAATATAGCGCATCAACCTTGTCAAAACTGCAGGCAATATTAGCACCCGACGTTTTTACACGGCTTGGGTTCACTGAAGTTTGAAACTCGATAATTCCAATAAAAACGCGTGCACGCGTGCACGGGATAATAAGGGATACACATATCACTGATTATTTCATGAACTAGTGATATGTGTATCCCCATGGATACAGCCGTTATATTGGCTTTCTACCCAAGAAGAAAAATGCCCATAACATTTGCATTGTCAAAACTGGCTTGCTAGAAATATTCACACCAGGCATTTATTCATAGCTTGGGATTTCTGGAGTTTCACTGACCTCGGTTGTACTGACCGTCGTCGACCGCATGCAGGGGATACACATATCACTAATTATTACATGGCGCAGTGATATGTGTATCCCCTGAAGACAGCCGTAATCTAGGCTAACTGCCGAGGAATAAACGTCGAATATTGTGAAACGTGCTAGCAATATTCGCAGTATAGCAATGTATACAGCTTGAGACTTAACATATCTTACAAAAAGTCGAACTGAAAAGCGGGTGCAGAGGATACACGAGTGCCACTAATCATTTTATGGCGATCGGGTCGAAGCCGTGATATGTGTTTCACTCCACGAATAATTCAGATGCAAACAAGGCGATGAACAGTGGAGAATATGAGTTACTCGAGGGGTGAGAATGCACCGCGCAATTAATATCGTCCTAGAAATCCGGTGCCGTGAAACTCAAATTGAAATATATCTAGATCCATTTGGTGTTCAACTTTAAATTCATTATATCCTGCTCGCAGAAAACCAGTTAGGATCAAGAACACAATTCCAGCAGCAGATACATAAACTTTTTCAACTACAAAAATTGAGATTTGTGTTTTACTGAAGCCTGTTTGGGTTAGTCGTTCGTCCAGTAAGCGACCGGACGACGAGAGCGCTTTCAAGGAGGATATTGCTTTTTAAAGTAGAGGGGAGAGGGGTGGGGGATACACATATCACTGGTCGCCATTTTGGAGGGGATACACATATCACTAGTGATATGTGTGCGGGGATACACATATCACGGGGATACACATATCACTGTGACACCGGCCCGTGAAGTTTCAATGGCCGGTAAAAAATGAACCAGAAAAGCTTTTCATCTGATGATTGCTCGAAGGATTTGAAAGAAAGCGATTAACAGACCACAGGAATAAGACAACCTGTTAATATTGTGCCCAAAAATACTTTGGTTTTCAAAAACTAAATGTCAGGAGGCACAAAAACACGCAAAATTTCGAGATCGCTCAATTGAAAACGCGACTGAAAAGTGAAGCTTTGCGCCCGTTTCTTGGGCGATATCTGGAGAACCCAACAATGAACAACGCGAACACAAAAATATGATCTTCATATGGTTTAAAACTTTTGAGTGGTGATGAGAACGAATCATTTAACATATGCATAAAAATGATCAGTGGGTTTAAACCCATTATTTTGTAGACGATAGCGTGGAGGACCTGCTGATCAATACTCTATTCGAAACCCTCGACATGTGAGAAAGTATATGATGGAAAATGCTCCCTTACAAAGACATTTGAACTATCAAGTCATATGCTGGGTTGGAAAGTAAATAATGTACCAAGGAATTATTTTCTTGTGCTAAATTATCCGCAAAACTGTCAACGACAACATTTAATTTTCTTCTGCGAGGCCAACCAACTGACACAAGCCGAGCAGACGTGTGGATATTTTAGATGGTAAAATGATATAAAATCACTGTGCGGGAGACCTAGGTGAAACGGATGATATTCAGAAGAACATGAACGAGGCCTCTTGGCAGAAAGGTGCTTTATTTCATGTCAGTGTTCGTCAAATATGAGATCGGAGCAGGATCTGTTTCCTCGGGCGTCCGCATGCAGTGCAAAGTTAATTAATTTTCCTGTCTCGCTGCTTAGTTCTAACTTTTTTATACATATCTCACTGTGTTCACTCAAACTTGTATAGACTGTAAAAGAAAACTGTGTAGGATGTTTTAAGGAAAGAACTAAAAAATACAGAATCTGGTTCGAAGCAGTAAGGAAAGAAAATATGAACTGGGACATTTCCTATGCTTAGCCACTGGCAATATAAGAGTTAACCCATCCAGGAGAAACTAAGCCAAAATGACTTATTGCCAAAACAAAGAGTTCAGTAAGGAAGGTTATGACAAAGCTGGAAAGATCAAAATCAGGTGATCTCTTATTATAACCAAACCCCTTGTTTTCTAATAGTATCTGTCTTGAGAAACTGTAATAGCTTTACTGCCTCTAAGTTTGAAATGCTAATCAGTTATTTTCTTTATACTTTATGCTTTTAGTTTTCATCATAAATCTTATGAAAATAAAGATAGCTTAAACAATGATTTTACATTAAGTTTAAACTGACCTAGAAAGAAATATTCTAGAGAAGAGTGTCACAGAGGTTGTACTTGTAAACATGAACCCCGAGCCTGATTTCTCCCCAGCTCCATCCATCCCAGGTTCCCTGTTACTTTTTACATTGATGAGTTTATTATTGGCTTCAAGAGAATGATAAGCGTACATTTTCAGAAAATAACAAAAAAGCACACAAGATTGGGTTTTAAATGTTTAATTGACAGTACAACATTGACAATAAATAGATAGCTTTCTATGGTGATTGCATGTATTGCCAGAAATGGGGCCTGCTTGAATGGTCTTGCAAAGGTAGTGGAGGATGGTAACCTAAGGTTTAAAAAGATCAAATAAGACTTCTCTTAATATTCACCAGTTGAAAATTGGAGTAAATGTTTATGACCTCCCTTCCCTCTTTGGTTTTTACATCGCCCCAAACTCTTTTCAACAGAAAATGTAAACTAAAAGATAAATTTCCTAATGTGATCTAGCACCAGGAACTCAATATGTATTTACGATTAAAAAAAAGTAATTCTCACAATTAAACAATCCAACCCCATCCACCTTTTAAGTCCCTTCCAAGCAGATACAATGCGGTAATGTACATGGAGCAATTATCATAATTTATAAAACACAAAATAGCTCATTTCCAGTATCAACATATTGAATTGAAGTCTTCAGATTTTCACAGAAAGAAATTTTTTTTCAGCACCCTCACCTGCACAAAGGAAAAATAAAATTTCTGAAGCGTGTCAAACAAACTACAACAAACACTCTGCATAAAGCATTTTTGGATCCTTACATAAAGAACAGTTACAATATTGTTTTGGAATGAAAATAAATCAAACTTCAAATTCCTAAATTGTTGATCAACTGTGCCAATTTTGTAAACATAATAAGATCTAGCAATAGGAACTCAAGGTGACCAGAGTTTGAAACTCAAGTTTTGTTAGATAAGCATACATGATTTCAGCCGACAGTGAGGCCCCTTATTTGGTCTTAGGTAACCAACAAAGCCCTTGCCCCAGTGACCCTGGACAGGCTAACTTTCACCATTTTGTTGAGAAAGTAAAACACAAGTCACCCTTAGCAACATAACTAGGGTAACCCTGGTAGGCCTGATAACCTTTTTTCGTCAAAATACTATGACTGGCCCACCAGGGGCAACTCATAGTATGAAGAAATCAAAATTAACTCGCAAAACCCCACAGTGATCAAATGACTGAAAGGAAGCCAAAGGAAGAAGGATAACTGAGCACTGGAATATGAAAAAAGACTTAAGTAATCCTGGAGAGACAACTTTGTTTCGTATAAACACTTGATAAAGTTGCCACAGAAGGGTCTGATAGGGTTGTCCCTAGTACCCAAGACCATATAAAAGGGGCCTTATACTCTCTCCTCTCCAGAAGCTCCCTAGGGGAAAATTTAATATACTCCAAACTACCAGCCGATGGTCAAAGCAGCACGAAAGAGGCCTATGCAGAAGAGAGAGGACCTTGTATGGCAATATGTTTAAAGAAAAGTCTTACAAGACTAGACTGCAAACCATGGGTAAAATGTAGACTGCAGGATTTTTAAGAATATCATATTCCCATTTTCAATTATAGAGAGATCGAGCTAACCATACACAGGCTAACCTGAGCTGTATATTTCAGGCTAACCGGAGCACTTAGCTCTCTATAAAGGAAATGGGAATGCAATACATTTCTTAAAAAGTCTACAGTCTGCATTTTATCCTCTGTCTACATTTTAACCACCGTTGTGCAGTAGGCAGGCTTTAAGTCTTATTCAAATAATTAAGCTCAAGTTCTTGTTTGTGAAAGTTCTCATTTCCATCATTGTGGATAGTATTTCTGTTTGCTAGGACTGTTGCAGAATATGTGTCGAGCACGAGATCGCAGATATTTCATACTCAAATGGACTGATCATTTTTACTGCCGATTCTTCAAAGTCATCTTCAATTACCATGTTTTCCTATACATATACGCTATTCTGTGACCAAGTTACATGTTTCTTCAGGTTACCGATCACGTAAAAAAGGCAATTTTACAGGGCGAATAGTGAAAATTTTGCCCCACATATTTCCACCGGAGAGCGATAGCTGTAACACTTTAAATACACTTTATGTAAGATTTTGCGGTTAAAATTAAAATCTACTTACCTGTCAAGAAAGAAAAATGATAACTACTCCTTGAGATCCAACAACAACACCATTTGAAGCTGGAATGATTGAAGAAATCCGCCTCAAAAAGTTGTATCAGCGAGAGGAGACGACGCCATTTTCGAAAATTTTGTGCATTTGCGCGCTTCGTTCGCAGTGACGTCATAATGGCCATGATCATAGGGTCTGGCAAATCTGACGTGTTCACCTCTCCCTCCTGGCCGAACCAATGCATTAGGTTCGGCCAACACCGCGGCAAAACGTATGCGCATGCGTCAAGTTTAGCATTTCCGGTTTGCCCGTGTTGTTCGGTGCAATTACTGGTCCTGGAAATGTTCGTTGGACCCTTTAAGAAATGCTCCGCAGTGGCCTTCATTACTGATTGGTAAGCCTTTTGTCAGTTCGTGTTGTACATACGTACATTTATTTGATAAGTAGGTTTTAAAAGTATGCAACTGTACAGCTGATGTGGACCTACTACTACTAAGTCTGGATAAGGAAAACAGAAATTTACAATGCAATCGTCATAATACTAAAAATAGTGTACAATAATGGTTAAAAAGAGGGATCAAATAATTTAAAAATATCTAAAGTTAGGGTTCTTTTTTCTTATTTATGCCTGTTTTTTTTTTTTTTTTTCAATTTGTTGGTTGGACTGCTACAAGATTATATCCGTTGAAAATTTTTTTCATGGTGACAGAGAAGGTTCGTAAGTCTATTCGTTGTTTATCGATTTTATTTAGCCTATAATACTACGAATTTCATAATGGAAGTGATCTCACGATTTCAACTTGTTGAGCTGATCATGAGAAGCTCACTTAAAACTCAAGCTACATGTAATAGTCAAGCACCTGCATGAAAATACAAATTTTCGGTTTCGAAATAAATTTCAATTTTACTTTCAGAATTTCATGATTACAACAGCAGCAAGATTGCCTTCTTTGGTGAGCCATTCTAAATAAAATGCCAGAGAACTTTGAGGTACCATTGGATTTTCATTCAGGATGGATAGGTCAAAGGAGTCTTCAAGTTGTACATTGCCAGTAATAAGAGGCAGAACACCATTACAGAACTGTGTAGTAACTCACTCATTTGAAACAATAAATTTATTAAAATTTAAAATCATTTCAGTGACTAATGTGATTTTCTATGTTACAATAACATGTTTCCTTTATGCGCCACTGTTTTGCTAGCCTATCCATATGTACACAAAAAAACTGTTCAACTAACCGGACAAGTTTTTAATTCACAGTATTTTAAAGTTATAGCTTTCAGATTTTAAACTACCTTACTTTAAACTCACTTGAAGTACATTTGAAATCTGAAAGTTTACAAACATTGGCTGCTCCCTGAGGAGCCTGCTTTTTTGACCATCCACATCCCTTCGGCTTGTGCTGAAACCTCAAATTCTTCCAGAATTGATAAGATCTCAGTTGCTGGATAAATAATCCCTCTTCTCTTTGAAGTGTATTTGTTTTCTGAGATCTATAAAAAGAATGGCATTGCTGCAAGTTAGTTCACTGGAACTACTTTTATGTCCTTATCTTTCAAGGGGTTAAATGTGAAGAAAGGTAAAACATCTTGTAATTTTACTTCATTATATAATAGAACTGACATTTATATTGGGGTAAAGCTGTGTCTGCTGTTCTAGTTAAGAAACATGCAATAATTAATTAAACAGACTTTTTAAACTGAGTGGCCTTGTGGTCTTCCAAGGAGACCTGTATTTTAAATACAAATAAGAATAAAACAGGGCAAAGTACATGAAATATGCTATTGTGCACAACAAAACAAGAGTTCTTTTTTCCTCTAATACACGGTGTTCTTCGCTCAATCTTGGATCTTCCCAGAGAATAGACTGCAAAATGACATTGAAAAGACCAGGTGCAGTTTTGTCAGCAAACTCTTTCATCTGTCCAGGAGCATACAGTGGCACAGCATCACTGCTTCCATAATAATGTTGCAATGATATTTAAAATTTTCCGATCAGCTGGTCAAATGAATTTTCTGAAATTAATAGAAAAGGTAAATATCTATTTTACTAATTTAAATAAATTATTGAAATAATTTTATTTATTAAATTTAAATATTTAATTCTCTGCTTGTGTCAATCACTGTCGTGCGTTGGTCTTAACACATCCTCTTACTTATTGGATTACACAAATGCAATACCTGTATCAGAAATATAATCTTGAAATGGTGTCTGTTACCCTTACCGGTCACCTAAACAACATGTTATTTTGATTGTTACCTAAGTCACTAGTCAATATTCAAACAAAAATAATTATCAGTTTTCCAAATCATTGAAAGGATGAGACTTGAATAGTTTGTGGCAACTCTGATGCAGCATTTTTTTCTTGGCCAAGAGACTCCTCAGATAACTCTTCCAAATCATTGCCATAATAATTGAGAAGTCCTCTAAATCCTTCTCATTAGTGCTTATGACTTCAACTGAATGATAAAATTTATGATATTGTCATTGACCATGTGCAATACATGTAAATAAGGATAATCTGTTTGAATGAGTTTTGGTCAGATGGTGTTATTATAGTGTGCCATGGATTATCATGATGTCAAACAATTATCCTTCAAAATACTTGTATCTTGTATGTCTTGTATCTTTACATTTCAGGTGAGTGATACTAACCTGATAGTTGAGTTAAGTTATGGATTTCTGTTGTCATCCTGTTACAAACTGTTTTATCCATTGTAAATTCACAATAGCAATTTATTTTTACCACCCCAAATGATGTTTGTATTTCTGCCATGGATGTTTGCTGGCTTTTTGGGTACCACAGGTCTATTCCACAAGTCTCTTCTAGAAATTTAAGTCTTAAGAACAGCAATTGGAAATGGTTCTGAACTTTTTGGAGGCCTTCACTACTGCTGTGTTGCTGCTTTAAGTTCTTGTGTAGTCCTAAAATTGGTAAATTGCAAGATCTAAATAAAAAATTAAAAGAAAAATAAGAAATAAACATATTAGTGATGAGTTTGTATCCAGATACTGAAAATGGATGTCCAAAAAGCATATCCCCCCACTAATGAAAAATGGAGTGGGTAAATTTTTAGTGAAATTTTTCATGAAGTGGGTGCTCATAGGGTTCCTGGGCACCCCTCTAACTGAATCCTTGGTGTGGAGACAACATTGCAGTACTACTGAATTTCAATAAGTATATGTGAAACTGACATTAATTTTAGATATTATTGGTGCAATTTTATGGGTTTGGTCTTAGGAAAAATAAGTTTGTCAAGTGGCATAAAGTTCTTGTTTTGCTGTCTTCAAAATTATTATTTTTCTTTAAATTTGTTTGGCAATTAATTTTTCAAAATAATATTTCCCAGCTTCTGTGCTACCTTTTTCTTTCCACAATATACCAATTTTAGACTGAACTGCCTGAGGTGGCTTTTTGCTACCTGCACCCCAACAATTAATTTTAGTGAAGCAATTGACAGTACTGTACTGTAGTCAAGAAGAGTAAAATAAAAATGTGAGGTACATTAATGCAAATAACACTACAACATCAGTAGTGCGAGATAATTTTATAGGTACCTTTTGGAGTTTGTCATCTGAGGTCTGTTTATTTCCATCTTAGTGGAGAACCATACATGCGTAAGACTTGGATCATTTAACACGAAATATAATTAAATTTATAATGAATTTTTTTGGTATCATGTCTATTTTGCCCCAAATTTTACAAAATTTGATACAAACAACTTGTTTATTGTTGCAACAAAAATCTAAGAGTATACTTTCCTTTTCCTTAATTTCATTTAATTTGCTGGTAAGAAGATTCCGAAAATCCTTGCAGCAATCCAAGGCAGTGCGAACCTGCGTGTCAATTATAATTAACCGATGTCTAATTAACTGACCTGCCAGTAGTTCGTAACACCGGCGGCTTCTAGTCAGGATGCGAGGTAAACCTTGTTTCTTCGTCCACTCTGGTACAGCATTTGTAGCACCACCTTGCACCTGGCTTGTACCCATGACATGTTGCTCCTGTGGCATCCAGGACTGCAAAAAGTTTCGCAGGAATGCGCTGTTTCCTGACGCCTCGCGAATGGTTTTCTCTAGGAACCGAACATCTGTTGTTGCTCGTCCGTATTTCGTCCCAGTGAACATGGCAAACTGTTGAGCCCACTTGAGTTCGGCAGCTCTGGTTAAATCTTCATACAGAAAATATTTTTTGCCGGCACATTTACGGCTGCTTTTGTTGGCTTTCCCACATTTTTCTGCGAAGGAACCTCACAACCAAACCAACGCAACAAGGAGTACTACGTAAAAAAAAAATGCTCTTGTCGAGCACGAACGCGCCCGAAATTCTCTCATATTTTGTTGTTGGTGCAAACACCAAACCCCTGGGTGCAAGCGCTTGAAACTTAAATGAAAAATAAACTTTTCAACGAGACAAACCTTTCCCCCACTTTCTTTTGCTAACTCTTACTTTTTGTTTTCAAACTTCGCGGTACGAGATTTTATCATGTTTACATTGGATTTTAATACGTAACCGGAAATGCGTAATTTACCGGAAGCTCAAATTTGTACTCATGCGCAGTGCGTTTTACCGCGGTGTTAATGCATACACCTTTCCCAGGGGCGGGGCAGAAGACTCCTGAAATTTTTGTACTGGATCATCCAACAAAAAGTGACGTCACATCCGGTTTAAACGGTGCCGCGCAGATCGTGTCACAAAACAAAAAAAATGGCGTTTCGATTGGGGAAGATTTTGTTCTATTTGCAAACCATCAGGTCCGTGTCCTTCCATACGGAGGATAGAAATATCGTGAAGGCACATTTCTTCGACTTTTGAAGCAAAACTGTTGACAAAAGAGTACAGTTTAGTGTTGTTTTGAAGGAAAATAACGGAGGGCCTTCTGTCATCGAATGGCGGATTTTACACACTGATATTCAAAACTGGTGTTGTTCCGACTTTTGGTTCTTATTGTTCGTGATTCGGTGATAACACTAAGTGCAATAGCCTATAATGTTAACAACAACCTGGATGAAGTATTGCTGGCCATAGTTTGCACTGTGTACAATGGGAACATATTTAACAGAAACCGTTTTTTTCTGAAAGTGAACACAGTTGAAGCTTTGTATCCACGTGCGTGTGGTGGAAAAGACATGCTGAAGCGTATACTCAAGGTTAGTATCCTATTTCCGTATCTCTTGTTGAATACGGTTTTTCTCTGTAAGAATTAAGCAATATTGAGAGTTAGAGGCGAGCTTTGGGGATATCAGATTCCCCGAAGAGATCAACAAAGGGGTGAAGCACTCCCCCACCAAATTTTCTGGGAGTATCCCCCCGGGTACTGTGAAGCTGTTCATAAATATACATGTATGCTGAACAGAATTCAAATTTTATACAGTGGTCAATTCTACATTCCTCTGTATTGTCTGAACTGCAATGCTGGCCTGGGGATCAACTTCTTTGGGCAGTTCCAAAAGAGGGGGGTTGGCCTGTTTATAGGGTTAGCTCCTTAGCCCTTAACTTTACCTCCGCTTTTGACAGGTACCCACTTCTACTGTGACCCGGGGCGGGGGGTACTCCCTTATATGCACTATAGGGGTATGTGTGGCCCCAAAAGGTATGGTTTTTCAGTCGTTTTGGTCATAAATAGGGTATCAGTTTTGGCCATTTTGACCTTAAATAGGATATGGGTTTTGTACTCTAGTCTTGAATTGGGTAATGTTGTTTAGAAGAAGCTACTTTTTCATCGTTATTGATAAGACCATAAACAAAAGGCCATCAAAAGTTATGTTTAGGGCAACTGTGTCATCTACCATGGTGGTAAATAGGTTATCGAATTTTTATTCTGTTAATAAATAGTGTAGGGAGAATCGCAGATTTTGGTAGTCATAATTAGTTAATTCGACTATTTTGAGATTTTAAAGATATGTTCTATATATCAAATTGACTCAACAAGAGATGCCGTGGGAACACAGGCTGCTGGTGATTGCTTTCACAGCTTTTTTAGTTCTTCCAAAGATCTGTTTACAACACCTCATCTTCTGTTAATCTGGTGGGGATACAATGTAACTCTGTAGCAACAGGACCTTTGTTCATTATTTGATCAATGTTTAAATGGCATCTACCTTCCATCTTGTAAAGAACAAATGAAAAATGTCTGTCTCATATGCATACATCAAATAATTCACAAAGCTCAGTTGTGGTTGCTCCATTTTGGGTGGGCTGAGAATTCTAGCTTGGTGTGATCTTAAAGTGATTGTTTGCCATTTATTTCCCCATGCATTTGGCTGAATTTGACCCTGCATGACTATTCAAAACCCTTATTGAATAATCAAATGGGCAATATCCCTCTTTGTTTGAGTTTCCCTCAGTCATTCAATCACAGTGGGTTTTGCTGAGTTAATTTTCTCTTCTTTGTAAATTGATATTTCTGCTTTAAATTCTAAATCTAGGCATCATGTGACACTCGCCATGCGAAGAGTTGTCGCGGTTAGCCAAGCCAAAGTGTTTATATAAAGAAAAGTTGTCCTGCCTGTCAGGGTGCCAAGGCGTGACATGAGCCAAGGCTAGACAACTCACCCACCCCTGTTGTCTCGCAGGCGAGACAGGTTCATGATCCTAAATGTAAACAGTTGGTTGAATTTTCAAAGAAATAAATGAAAAGTTAGCTTGGCCAGGGTAACTCAGGAGAAGGGTTGTCTTGGGTACCCAAGACCATATAAATGGTCCCTAGTAGGGCCATTCTATTTTATTTCCACACTCCCTCTTCCTCTGTTGACATGAGCTTTAGACGGGGCTATGAAAGAGTTATTTCTGCACTTTTATCTTTTCTGTTAGGTGGTGAATATTGACTTATGTAGTGAGTGCGGCTGGGGGAAGGGGGTGTGGATATAAAATGGAATATCTATAGTCAGCTCTGAGCCCAAGTTGTGTGTTGTCTAACTGATTATACAAACTATACTTTCCAAAATCTTTATGGGTAAGTGTTTTCAGAGAGGATCATCTTATATGTTCATCACTACAGTGGAACCCTGCCTTCTAGCCACCCCATTCACATAGCCACCTTGGTATTACAGCCACTTGATTCTGGCTTGAACAAAGGCGCAGATAGTCGGTCATTTTCTTATTTAAAGAACCCCTTTAACCACACTGTTAATGTGGTCAGATTTTTGTGGCCCAGCAACTGGATTAACAGAGTTCCATTGTAATTTAAAATTGTCAGTGTTGGTTGTTTTAAGAATATTTGTATCTCACAGAGGTGAAAATGAATTTGAGCTATCACCCACGAAACAAAATTTTGGATCGTACATTTTAGGAGTAATATACACAATTTATAATAAGCATCAGGCATCACTTTGATAGTGAAGTCCCATAACTCTATTATTTGGAGATTGGTTATCTACTATCCCTGAAATTACCAAGGCTGATATCTCTATTATCATGTCATCAAAGCCATAATATTTTGACACCTACTGTACCAAACACAGTTTCCTTAAGCAGTAACAAGAGTCTTTCTTTAGTAAACCAAAATAGTACTTGCTGCCAGGTGCTTTATAAAAGTATAACCCTTCCAGAAGCCTTCACAAAGTAATATCAGTTGCTAACAATTTTTTTGTGGCTGATTTAAACCTTGTAATAAATCATACTGAACTGGCCCAAGTTTAATATACATTTTGTTGCATTTAGCTCACATGTTTTCAGTTTAAAGGAGAAAGTCACTCCAAAAAGCTTACTCTTTTTGTCTTCACTTATAGCAAGTGTATATTCAGCATTTCCACTCACCAAAGGTTCAGCCTCTGAAGTGCCTGCTATCCTTAAGAAATTCATCTCGAAATTAAGAGGCGACTTCAGAGGCCACCATTTTGCAACTGTCTTGGCAGCCTGAAGCTGTGTTTATGTGACTTCATTCCGTCCAACTTGAAATTGGTGGGAAGGAGAAGAACCTGCAACTGACTTGGCATCTGTCACAAGGTCAGCAAAATCTATTTTTTTTCCAAGCGATTATCCTCTTCACTATCTTCAATGCTATTATTTTGGAGTTTAGAGCATGTTTAGCTCAAAATAATATGTCTCAAGAGCAGCCATAACCCCGAGTGGTAGTCAAAAGGCTTGTCGCAAGCCATCAGGACAAAATCTGTCAGACAGAATGGAGTCATGAAAACTTGGCCTGGGTGCTTCTTTGGAGGTGAACTTCATAAGGAAAACCTGCACTTCAGACGCTGAAAGTTCTGTGAGTGGCTAACCTCAGTGTAAGGTTTTCATTAGCGTTGACATAAAATTTATGTTTTTTGGAGTGACCTCCTTTAAAATACACGCATTAAGACTTAACTCAGTTAAGCAAGGTACCTCTTGTATGACCAGTAACAGTATACATGTATCCAAAAAACAAAATATATATTTTCCAAACTCAGTCATGTTAGTAGTGTTAGTGTCTAATGAGTTCCTGCAAATAGAGAATTATACAATCATTCTAGCAACTCTCCTCAATATTCTGGGAGTCTCCCACGTACCGTTTAGATCATCCATCCCAGATACAAGGGACCATGCGCTCCAGGGACAGTGCTTTAAAGTGCTATTATGATGAAATTTGCGGATGTCCTCCATAATATGAGCATAACAGTTTTGTTACCATGGCAACATACTGGGTTTCAACCTTCCCTGATGATTATAGGCTTTCCTGGCCACCTTTGGCTTTCCATTTTGATATTTACCAATAGTGCCTCATCAGCATGATCTAGGAAGCATATTAACATGCAAGGTCAAAGTCATAGCCTCGTTTAACGTTTTTCAAGCTGAAAATCACTGAATTAGTGAAATCAGGTTAGAGGGGACTGGAAAAGAGCAAGTTGCCATGGGAAAATACAGGCTGTATATAATTTTTATAGCCATAGGTGTGTTTCCTGTAGTTCTCACTATAAGCCTACCAACCTGATGTAATATTGGGTCAAGTGTATGACAACATCAGTCACCTCATTTGCATATTTCTATTTTTCAAACCTACATATCTTTGGGACTGATGCAGATATTTGCAAAAGGTAAACAGCATTTTTAATCTTTTGTGGAATTCTATGTGATACACCTGAAAATTCTGACTCAAGGGGTAAAAATTTAAGGATAGAAGCACTTTAAAGCATTGAGTTGAATTTATGCTGTTGGCAAAATTTTACTGTAAGATGTCGAAAGGAATTTGGAGGGCAATTTGGTGTGGTTATTGAATTGACAGACGTTGGTTCTGTTATTATTGTCATTATCTTCTATATTTTTGAGGCAGAATGGTTGTTGGCGAAAGCAAAACTGGCAATATGCTCACTGACCTGTGTTTAGATGTTTTTAGGTTTTTGTCTCTGACAATGAAGGTCAATTTGAGTAGTTACACTGTCTTTACAATAGAACATATGGATATTAATAGTATAGTTATATTTCAATATCCTCATACTAAAATTATAGTAATTTTATGGCTCAATTTCTACCTCTGCTTTAATTTGTTTAAACCAGTTTATTTTTTTAAACCAATTTAATTTCATCAAAGGGGAAGGGGGAATCTGAGAGCAACAATAAATTAGACCAACAAATATAAGGACATTTGCAATGGTTGCTTTCATGGCCTAGTGGAGATGAAGTGGACCAAAAAGTCAGAGATCTGATGTTTGAATCTAGGTCTGTCTTTACAAAGATTGTATTGTAGTATAGGAGTATTATGGTAAGTTATCACTTATGTTGGGGGGTTGATATGGGATCCTGGCTGTACTGTTGTAGGGTAGGAATAAGGACTGAGAGGTGGGTGGTGTGCTTGTGATCCTTTTTAAAAACCACTCTAAAAGTGAAAACAAACTGATTTCAATTGAAAAATTTACAGCACAGGTAAAAATGATACATTGTATCTTGTTTTTTATAGGTGGTAAATGAGCAAATACCCTTATGATCAAGAGACCTGTCCAAGTGTGATTTTTTTACTGATGACGGAAATCATAATAAAGATGCAAAGCCACCTGGGTGTGATTTCTTCCTTGACAGTGAAGTGCAACCAGAGTAACCAAAAGTTGCATTCTGTAAGAGGTTTACCAAAATTAAATGGAAAATTAAACTACACCAGTTTGTATTGATTTTATAAGTACTCCTCTCTCCAAAATATATTTGGTATGTTGTCGTACCTGTACTGGCACGAATATAATGTAGAAATTTTATGGGAAATGTTTCCATTCAAAAAATATGCAGCTCAGACACAACTTACAATAATTCTCATTTCTGTGGTGTTTTCTTTGGTGTGAAAGTGTAAAAACAGATTCTTTTACCCTACATGTAAGTTGAAGAATATTATAAGAAGCTCCTCTGCAAAAGTTTGTTGTTGTTTTTTTCTGTTCATTTTTTTGTTGAACATTTTTATTTTCCTATAAGCAGTTTCTTCACAACACATTGTAAGATAATAACTAGCCATAAAAAGAACGTTTTTGTCTCAGAGATCATTTTCAAGATAAAAAGAAGTGATTTTCATTTATATTTTTTACTTTCTTTGGGCAGAGACATTTTGAGAATTTCCCTATAAATATCACAAGGTACAAAGGAATGGGCAAAAATAAAAGTTGTTTTCTTTATCAGTTTAAGTTTCTCTCTGAAGCTGCAAAGTATGGTTATTTTATACTGTTGTGGATAATGTTAGGCCCATTTTAATTCAAAACACAAATGGGAACTTACATTGATAATCACACAATCTCTTAAATTGGCACTATTTTGTTTTTTGCTTTTTTCCAGAAAACAATTTGAACATCCTTTTTACACAAGGAGAGGGGGGGGGGGGTATTCTACATAGTTTTAAATGGGGAAGCTCCACCTCAAGGTCCAACCCCTTAATACTGTACCCCTTTTCTAAACCCTTAGAAAGTAGTTTTAAAATATCTTTTTGAACAATATATCAGAATCCCCTCATTCTGGCTCATGAGAGTAAATGAGAGATTATCAACAACATTTTAGAACTAGAAGAAGGGAAATCCCTAAAAGAAAGATTTCCGTACCCTTTCATTATACACCTGAATTCAACTTGTCAGAAATCCCTTACCCTTTAATAGTTATATGTGAAGCCTGAAAACTTTTGAGCAGAGCTTCCCGATATATGTCATTACATGGAGTCCTCCCACATACACAATCCAGGAACTCTTGACAAGTTGCGATGAAGCTGGCTTTAAGACTGTCTGATCAGGCAGCTTCTTCAGTTTTTGAGTACAAACTTGTTACTCTCAGTCAACTTCTAGTATGGAAGGTCCAAGTTCACAGACACTACTAGCTAGCAATCACTTTCACAACACTAACACTAGCAATGTCAGTTGCAGTCTGGTTGTTCAGTTTCACCACACCATGTTTCATGGTCACTCATCATTGTCAGACATGAGTTCATAATAGCTTGTAACATTCACCAGCCTGGTAGTGTCATTGTTGCTATTACCTGTTCCCAGACTTCCTTTTATGGCTGGGTGTTGGGGCATGATATTTCATTACTGTTTGCAAACAGTTTGTTAAGATCGCACATTGAAAGCGTGATGAATTAAAATAATTGAACTCTATGAGAGAGAATTGTCAGAATTGCTAGGGTCCTCTCATTCCCTGGAACTGAAATGTCTTGATGTAAGCTTATATAGAGAAAGCAGACTGAAAACAGGGCAAAATGTCTAACCTTTCAAAATAAGTTGCAAAGACATTTGATAGCTAGGGATTAAAAGATAGGGAACTTGGTCTGTAAACAAGGCAATTGAAAAGAATCGAAGCAATTTAAGGTGCATGCTTGACCTCACAGGATCGGGGGGGGGGGGTGTATTGAAACTTTATAATGCCACTGACATTTAACACTGTTAAAAAAGAAAAATAAATTACATCGTAACTGAAAAAAACCCCACTACATGCCCCGATTACTGAATCGCCCATAAAAATATCCTCTTGTTTATATTTAAGGGGTTCACGGCCTGCTTATGTACATGTTAAAGGAAGCGTTTACCGTTACTAAGGGATTACCAAGGGAAACGTTAAGATATCTCTTTTAAGGTTCTTAACAAATCGTAACAGAATTTATGATGCCAGTTTGAGTCACAAGCAAGAACAAGAATTTGAGTTAGTGTCGATTGGCAAGAAAGTTCCGCCCCGTTGTGTGTGTGGATCTTTACAGTGTGATACGATTAACAGCTCTCCATTACTCTCCAGTGTTTGTCAATGGTAAATTTCAAAAAATGGGCTTCTGTTAAATAGGTTCTCCCACGGGTAGAAAACTGACATTGCGCTTTTCTCTCAGTGTAATGCCTACCTAAGAGAATAGGATATTTGAATTGAGTGCAACTCACCTAGAATTCATTATTTCCACGTAAACGATGACTCCTGTGGAATTCAGCTACGAAGAAACGACGACATTTCGTAAAAACGCACGCCTTCAAAACAGCGTCTTTTTGAATAAATAATTGTTCTGTTTCTCAAACAAACGATATGGCGAGGAAGAAGACAAAATTTTGTTTATCATGGCCAAATAAAACGTTAGAAATATCCCGCCGATTGCGAAATATTGCTGTTTTACTTACAGGGAGAACGATTATGTCGCAGTCAAATTTTATTTCGCCGCTCAGCCCGCTTTTTTACCGGATGTGACGTCACTTTTTGTTGGATGATCCAAACACAAAAAAAGTACCAGGCGTCGCAGAGTGTTCTCCCCCTGACCTTTCCTGAAAACCGCTGACCTTTCGATGTGTTTCGGTTCAAACTAAATTAAGTTCGGTGAATTAAGGACGGTGCCTACTAAATACAAAGGTTTTTGCGCCAGGTTAGGACCGTGCGGGAAAAGTAGATCTTTTCAAGGGCTATTGGAATCCACAAAGAAAACTGCGGGTAGCTACGCATTTTTTCGAGATAATTAGCCTTGAATCTCAACAAAAATGCTCACATTAGCATTTTTCTGAAAAAAGAAGAAAAGAATATTTCCTCAGAGATTTCCTTAGAATTCACCTTTGCATACATTAAAGCAAACACATTTATAAAGACCTTAAAACTGCATGGTAAATGGTAACATAAAAACCATTTTTAATATGTTTTTAATAACAAAATCGTTGCAACAAAGCTCTTAGCGTCCCTGACAGCCTTCCTCGGGTTCAGCTGAAATACAGTCTAAACACGTTTTGCGCACAACCAGAAACTAATCATGTGTTGAATAGGCATGCCACTTCCATTTCATAACATAAAATGTAGGGGTAACCACGCGTTTTTTTAAAGTTATTCATCTTTTTTGAAAACTTTTACGATGCCCGTTACATTTTTCCCTGTCACCTCCCTAGTAAGTAAAACAATTGCGTATCTTGCACTTGTTTTGCGCGCGCACTACGTCATCTGCAGGTACGTGTTTACAGTTGGATTTTAGTATAATTTTCGAGAGATAACAGATAGTTTTTCAGCCGGAAGACGGTAACAGTTGGTGCTTAGCGATATGCTACTATTGTGGTGTTCCTGGGTTAAGTATACACGTATACGTAACGAAGGAAATCAAACATCTTGTGTGTGTTCATGTTGTGATTTTGGCCCGTTAATTATGCGGATCTTTCTGAAGTTGACCGTGAGCCGTCATCTTGAAATAGAACTCTATTTAGCCTTATGTGCCTTATAACATAAAGAGATATAGATAGATAGATAGATTAAGCGGCCACCCTCGGGGAAATTGGAGGTGACCGCTTAATAGTGGTTTGCTGCTTAATAGGGGTTGGTGTATTTTGAATATTTTTTACCATCGGGTTAATTAACTGCTTGGTAAACATGGAATCATGGTTTTATGAGGCGTCCCTTTCTATTTCAGACTATTTTCCATCATCACCTTTTCCAAAACGAACCAATGAGGGGTGGCCGCTTAATAGAGTTTCTGTACGAACAGAAGACATGAGGAGACAAACATAATTTAAGGAGAGAAGTCCATGCGCTTTGATAGTCGTGTCTTTGCGGCGATCGAAGGAAACCAGGCATTCTTCAGCACCAAGGGTTTTATGAATCTCTACCCCATGATTTACTTCTTCGTTGCCTCTCAGACATTGTTTGATGTTTCTATTTTAACTTTTATTTGACTAATTTACATTTCTGCATTCCAGAATTAACGCTGACACGGTATTTCCACTATCAACTTTTATTTTAAGTCGCTACAGCAGATTAATGAATATTATTTACACATTTATACTCTTAGCAAGTATTAATACCTATTAGTTAAACAATTACAATGCAGCAGTTCTTCCATTAGGTAAACAATATTTTTCCACATCGTAAATTAATGAGCTTGGAAAAAAGTTAAAGTATGAAACCCACCAAGATCTAGAGTTGAAAATGATCTAGCTCATTTGAGCATAGTGCAATATTAGATTTTGAATGAAATATCTACAAGAAGAAACAAAAGTTGAGAAAATCTGACTTCAGATTTGAAATATGATGTTTCCGTCGAGTTATAGAAACACGAGTGAAAGTTTTTTGAGAACGAGAAATGCTGTGGGAACAAGGCGACAGGCGAGTGTTTTCACAGTATTTTCGAGTGTTGGGCGTCACTAGTCCAACCGTTATACTGTGCATTTATATTTGACGAGGTTATCTGAGTACTGTTTATACATAAAGCGATATTCGTATTTTATGTATGCTGCCTAGTCCTTAACAAATGTTTTTTGCCGACCCCTTACCTGGTAAAATATCATTTCGTAATGCTTGAATGAATGACTGATGCCCTCTTGATATAACAGCTGCATCTAGATATATACCTTGTATATAACATCCCTTAAAATTCCCGTAATAAATCCATAGATTTAATTTGTTCAAGGAACATTTCAGGTTGTGTTGGGGGTGGGGTGAGGGATGTTATTATCGGAGAGAAAATGTTTAGGTCTATATTTGGAAGAAATTTTGTGCTTCAATAATGCTACGAGCTTACAAGAATAATACAAGTAATAGTTCAGCTCTAAATATACGGATGTGAAAAACAAAACAAGTTTAACAGTCGATGTCAGAAATGAACCAGAAAAGTGATCGAGCATATCCAACAAGACAAAATAACACGGGCTGTACAATAAGGGCCTCTGATGATCGAAAGAAGTTTTTAAAATCTTCTTTCTTTAAAAGCAATATATATGTTTAGGTTTTGATTAGCAATAGAGCGTTTTCACTCACGTAACCAGCAGCCATGCAAATTTATTGGAACAAAAGAAAGTGTTCACATAAGAAAAGAGTTGAACTCCCACAAGATTGGTTTAGTACACCAACATGGCCGCCGTTTCATTGTTGTAGAACACCAATATGGCTGCCATGACGTCATGTGAAAACGCTCTTTTGGTTGGTTTTGGTTTTACGACACTCAATTGGAAATTGCTTTATAGATTGCAGCAAATCCAAAACCAGTCACTATTTGGCGCCTTTGTAACTTCTCGGCAGCATGAATTTTACAGGCGGTTTATGCTCAAGCATAAATCAAACACAGTGTTGACTGCATACTCCCCTATTTGGGCTAAATAGGTTTGTGCGGCTCCAGAGAGTACGGTATTTTAGCCATTTTGGTAAGAAAACGGGTATCGATATTAACCATTTTGGTTTCCAATAGTGTATGGTCTTGAACTCTAGACTTGAATTAGGTATGTTTTTTAGCGGATGCTAAGACCATCAACACAAACGCATCACAATGCCTTTAACATCTGAACTGAAGAGCTAATTTTAAGGCAGGTTTGAAACAGGGTATGGGTTTAAGGGTTAGGTCTTAAATAGGATATCGAATTTTTGATCGGGTTATATTAAAAATAAGGTAGGGAAAATCGCAGATTTTGGTCTTAAATGCGGTAACGGTTTTGGGAAGTGGGCCGCACACCCCCACCCCAATTTTCAGGGAGTACCTCGGGGGTACAAATAAACATTGTTCTTACCCTGATTTCAGTTTTGTGCATTTTGCTGACGAAGTGACTTGCACGGTCCTAGCAAAGGTGGTAACATGTAAATAAGCAAAAATCATATGTTAAATTGGCGTACGTTCTAATTAGAGTATTATAGTTACTGCGTATCAATGTAGGTTCTGATCGTTCTGTGTTCCAGTGAAGAGGTTTCTGCACAACATGTGACTCCTCACAACTTGGACTGCATCTTAGCCGACAAACTCTCCCTTCTCAATTTCGCCGCGTGAGCGCGAACCTCGTATTCGTGTAGATCGACAAAATCTGATGCAAGGGTGTTCTGGGTCAGCGTGGAAGCGTCTACAGCTGAAGTCGTTTTTGGCCTTAGGTCAGGGTTTGACAGATTTGAACACCATATTGTAGGTAGCCTTAAATCGATTGTTGCGGAACGCGAAAAGGAACGGGTTTAGCGCCGAGTTAAGGTAACCAAACATCAGCAGCACAATACGCACTTCATTCGGAATGTGGTTTGCACACGTCTTACATAGAGTGGTGACCATACTGATCGAGGAGTATGGAACCCAACAGCAGAAGAAAACCCCCACAAAGATGGAAATGGTCTTGGCCGCTCGGACGTTTTTGGAATAAACCTTTTTTTCTTCTGTCGAACGTAGTTTTCGGCTCTCAGCTCCGCCAAAGTTGTGTTGCTTGCGAGCGATGAGATAAATCTTGATATATATGGCACAGGTTATCAGCAAAGGTAAAATAAAATTTAGAGAAGAACTGAGCGTCATGTACTCCAAGGGAAAAGGGAAATAACAGACGCTATTGTCGACGAACCTCTCTTCTGTTCGCCAGCCCATGATGGGAAGTAAAGCGAACAGCAAACTGTATAACCAGATGACGAGGCTGATAATCAAAGCCCTTTTCCGAGTCATGAATCTGGAACGGCGGAAGCGATTCAGAGGATCACTGAGACTCTTGTAACGATCAACGCTGATGGCCAAAAGGGTCAAAATCGAGGTGGGTACAGTGATGAGGTACACCGTGATCCAGGCCTTGCACATTATTTCTCCGTGCTTCCAATGCCATTGAAGAAAAAGTCCTTCAATGTCAAACGGCACAACGATAATCACGGTGAGAAGATCGGAGAACGCCAACGAGAAAATAAAGAGGTTTGTTGGATTATTGCGAAGGTTCTTGTTGACGAGAATAGCGCAACAGACCAAGAGGTTTCCAATGCTTGCCACAACTACGACTAGTATGTGACACGTCGCGACTGGATACACGAAGCTTGGTGAAGATGAGAAAGAAGTAACTGTGGCGCTTGGGGCTGCTTGTGGTACGGAAGTGTTGTTCATCTTTTGAATCGGAGGCTGGTCACAGAAAGTTTACCGTGGCAAGCTTTGAAAAAGCACACACTAACACTGGCACTTTTCCCAGTTGATT
The DNA here is from genome assembly GCF_042242905.1 of Orbicella faveolata. Lineage (NCBI taxonomy): Eukaryota > Metazoa > Cnidaria > Anthozoa > Scleractinia > Merulinidae > Orbicella > Orbicella faveolata. The sequence continues at coordinate 6,620,786 of NW_028301565.1, forward strand.
TCTTCAAGCGGCAGTTATTCTACGCTGTCCCAGTTTTTCTAGGCTTGTAGTGCAGGAAGTTTCACAGATCCTTGTACCGGAGTCTGTTGTGATTTATACGACAAACAAGGCGCCCGTTTGCCAAGTGCTGTCGGAAAGTTAACAGAATCTACTTAAAAGTGCTTGTCAAGACTAATCATAAGTTTAATCCACAGCCCTTGAGATATTCTCTCTTAATTGAGCTGAAAATGAAAAAAATAAAAAGCACTTTATTAAAAGCGGTATTCTCAAAGAAAAGGTTTATTTAAAAAAACAAAAAACGTTTAGGTCAGGCATGCGTAGTGTAAGAGTGAAGTTCCTTTCTTCTGGGTAATACTAGATGTATTTTCAGACCCAACTTTGTATTCTGCTCTTTAAAGACTCAACTTCAGATCTGCCGTTACGAGAATTTATTATGAATTTAAAAATTAAAGTTGCAATTGCTTCACGTGGGCGTTTTAAAAATTAGCTGTATAATTTTTTCCGTTGGATAATGGTATTTTCTAGTCATTGGTACCCTTGAGTCTGTGGTAAACAAACACAATTCTGATTCTGGCTTTAATCTCTCAGAGACACATACATGAATACCGATAAGTCGTCAATATCACCAGAGTGAATTTTGAATTAATTATTAATTTCCAGGGAAGTTGTATATCATTGTGTGGTATGACTGCTAGCAGATAACATCAGTAACAGAAACTAATTTGTTCTATCGTTCTGTCAAAGCCAGGAATAAATAAAAATGCTGGGAAGACGGAAATGCCATTTATAGATATACTGATAACAAGTGCTTTTGTGAGACGCCAATTTTCGGCTAATATTAAGTGTGCTACCTCAAAGATGAAATCTTTCTACAGACATCAGACATAACACCAGGGATGTAAACTGAAAATGAGAAAAGAAGCCACCATGTAGAACACTCTTGCACGCATTTCAACGGACGAACTAGAGCCATCTAGATGATTTACATATATATATCTATATATTAGAAAAATGTCGGTTTTATCAGCCAATTTTGTTTCATTTCCTCTATTTCATTCTATGCAAAACAAAGCAATTCGTGTTCTATGTCAAAAATAGGCCCATAATGATTTATTTAAAAGAACTTTAATTTCTTGATCAACTTACAGTTGCAAGATTTGGGAAGATTTGGAAGAATGAAATTTCATGAAGAGTCATATCAGACTTTGTGTTTAATTTTTGGACAATGGCACACCGTTTATGGGCATTTTTTATTGTTTGCAGCTTGAAAGGCGCTATTGTTTCTAGAACAAAGAACCGACTCTCAGCCAATTTCCGAGCGCGAGATTCAAAATCTTCGCTGACGACCAGATGCTGACAATATCACCCTTCTCGTGGTGGGGTAGGGGAAATGTCGCTCAGTACAGCGACATTTTTCCGGGGTACGGAAGGGAAAATTTGTTACATGAAGCGCGGGCTGTAGAAGTTATTTCTTTCTTGTTGCAAACCGGCGAACGTCAACGTTCAGAAACGCACGCTTAAATTGCCAGGGTGTGTATTTTAAAATACAAATGAAAAAGCGAAAAATAAACTGCAAGTAAAACCCAGTCATCGGCAAAGAAAAGTGAAGCGAAGAAATAAGCCTTTTTTTCTGGTCTGTTTAATGCTCTGCAATAGGCCAGCCGCTAGTAAGCCAAACACGCTGCGTGGAAAGTAGCCTACTTGCAGCGACGAACTGCCGTAGTTTCCGCCACTATCAATTATGTTCGAAATATCAGTAAACTCTTGGGAGGGTTAAATTGTCATGATAAAATTACTGAATGTCTTTAAGTATAAGAAAACAAAAGCGCCTTTCGTGTTATTTAAAAACACAATTGCGCTATTAGTGCTGTTACTCCCCCAATTCAAACTAATCGATTTTTACTCTTTCCAAACATATTAAAGTTTATAATTAGTCAATCTAAGAAATGGTGACAGGATTCTTGGGGAATTTAGTTACCAAACACTTTCATTGCATTAGTTCCACTAAAGTATTCATAACTTGAACGCTTTCGTGGCTAGTTGTGTATTGTTTTATCGTCTTTGTCTCTTAATCGTCAACAAACCATTAATTGACAAAAACTTTACTTTCCATGTAGAAGCGCGTGCCGCTAACCATTGTCAGGTCTTGTGCACAACATGAATAAAGTTCTAATGAAGACCTCTATTCAGCTTTTTTCTCCGAATTGGTTATTTAAAAAAGTTACCGGCGTATAACATGTTTTGAGTGCAGCTGAGCGTCTTTGAAATTCGCGCTTAGTTGACACCATTGTTTTCTTGTTGTCATGAATGGTCATTGAGTTCTAGTTATTCTAATGAGGTAAATGGTTATAGAGACGCGTGCTTGACAACAATCATTTCGCTATTGTCACTTGACAACAACCATTTCGCTCGTGTTTAGATCGTCGAAAAAAAAGTTTTCTAGGCAATGTTTTCGAAGTTTAAGATAGAGAAGGCGCCAAACGTCCTCTACAAACGCGGACCGAGGCATTTTGAGGTAGAGCAGTCTGCTATCTCTTTGCCACTCCTTGAGGCGTACGACCAGCATATTCGCCAACTGCAGGCTGAGGTCCAGCAGCTACGAGCCGAAAATAATGGCCAGGCGGTGGAATTGGCAGGGAGAAGAGCGGAGAATTTCCAGCTTCGCCAGGAACTTCAGCTTCTAAGACAGGAAGTTGACCAAAGTCGCCTTGCAGTTGACCCTGTAAAGAACACAGTAAAATTTAACGTCAGCCGCAAAAGCTATTGGGACGTGGACAGGGCTGCGCGGTCTTTGAAGAGAAAAAAAATCGGAGCCTTCCTCCGAAATGCTGTAGAGATTTTACCAGCAGAATTTAAACCAATCGAGGTACGTATCATTTCGAAAATTTACTGGTAATTACTCAGTGTTACATTCACCTGTCGCTGTTTATTCCAGTCCATTTAATAAATTGTTGTCAGCGCGAGTGTAACACGAGTAGAGTATTTTGATATCCTGAATTTGGTCATATATATTTTTGGCATTAGATTTCCATAGCATGCTAAACCGATGAGATTTATAGTGCAGCATTCTTATCCATCAGTGTGATATCTATTTGAGGTGTATTTTGTGGTCCGTCGCTCAACAGGCACTTCAAAATCTACACTAATACTTTCTGTTGTTGTGTGTAATCCGTCAAGTTGGAAACGGCAGCTATTTCATCGAGAATAAATTTAGCTCATTTCACTGAACCACCGGCGGATTTACGAGCTTTTACTGTGAGCTTTGATGTGCTGTTTGACTAAGAAATACTTTCGCGTTTGCAAACGGAGATAGGTCGCAGGCAGAAGTACTTAATACGGATGCATTAACTTCTCACTTACCAAGCCTCGTGCCCTGCTTCCTCCATGATTGATGAATAGACCACGCTTTTGACAGTGCCAACTGGCATCGGTGTCAAATTACCAGGCTAGTTCAAAAGGGCGACTGGGTTAAAGGTCACTGAATAAAGCCCATTTTAGTATGATTATTTCAGTGATACCAACCCCGGGGATGCACGCGACTAGCGCGATCTAAAAAGTGAGACGTATGGAGCTTTCCGTTCAAATCGAGGTGGATTGAATGCTGAGCTTTTTTTTAAGGCAAATAATTTAATGAATACAAAAAAGGACCAGAAAAGAGAAATAGAAAAGTATCACACACTCGAGTTGGTCAATGCTTTCTTATATTTGGTGGCTCCTAAAGGAGCCGTTTGTTTAAGTGACTACCCAGCGGTAGGTCACTGTTGTTCACTTGGCGACTGATCTTGGCTTCGCCCAGGTTAGTCTCGTGCGCTCCTTGGGCTTCCGCTCGGCTTGCTTGTTCCGCTCACGGTAGAATGAGACCTTTAAAAGAGTTGAACCGAACACTACTTTCCGTACCACGTCTTTGCAAGCGACGGGGGCTCCATTCCCGCCTTGACAGCGCAAACACCCCGAATGATCAAAAAACACTTTTTTACGCTCTAAGAGAGCAATCTCGACAGGCTTGCCGGGCTGCAACCGACAAGTCGTAGAGGTTTTAAAAGTGTTTAGTGACCATCCGGCAGGCATTATGGCGTCAAGCTCGTGAATGGGCACAGAAAACTTCGTCGCTCGCAAGAGATTTGGCGCGGAAGGAAGTCCACCGAACAACTCTTTAAAGGTCTCGGCATCCATCGGCATGGTAACGGACGCACGTCTCACGATGCTGGTTGTTGGTGGTTTCTTCATGTTCAGCTTCTCTGCAACTAACACAGCCAAGGTCTGCAGCAAGCCTGGAGTTCCTTGGTGGCGTGTCCTAAAGACTTGTTTTAGGCGCTCGTTTGTATCGGCTTCATCCACCCAGCTATCGTTCTTCTTTCCATAGCCACGCCAGCGAACAAGATACTGAACACGACCGTGAGCGTCCGTGCGCTTATCGAGCACTTTCGACACTTCATAAAACTTACTCATTTTCCTTAGCTCTTCTCTCAATCAGGGATTGTCTAAAGTGATTATGGCTTGCGTTTACGAGGCTATTTATGCAAGTATCATTGATAAAATTTATGAGCTTTTCAACTGCAGAACAATACCCCAAATTAGTGAATGGCCCGCCTTCGTTTATATTTGAGCGGCGTCGCGTGGGCAGAAACAAATCGGCGACAAACATGAGCGCGCGCGAGGTAGGGAGTCGTCACGAAAAAAGGAATAAGGAATAAAAAAACAACGGTTTGCCCAAGCAATTCCAAACAAGTCACACTATTTTTTTTTCGCTCACCTAATGCGACAATAAAGATTTTTGTTTGAGAATTTTTGGCTAACCGGAGAATAAAATTACTGAAACGGAAAAAGGTGCGAAAATCGCACCTTTTGTCTTGTCTTCAACAACGATATTTACTTGCTTCAATAGGCCAAAAAACAAAAATCGAGCGTTGTGTCTTCACTGTATTTTTTTTTCTTTTCTCTTCTGAGTTTTGAGTTTCTGAGTTTTCTGAGACCAAAAAAGAAAAATCGAGCGGTGATGATAAAGATTTTTGTTTCAGAATTTTTGGCCAACCGGAGAAAAAAATCACTGAAACGGAAAAAGGTGCGAAATCGCACGTTTTGTTTTGCCTTCAACAACGATGTTTACTTGCTTCAATAGACCAGAAAACAAAAATCAAGCGGTGTGTCTTCACTGTATTGTTTTTTTCTTTTCTGAGTTTTTTTTAGCAGTCGAGCAATCAATGAGCGAACAGCGAAATCATTTAAACGTGGAAAGGTGCAAAAGGTAAACTTTTCTTCTTGCCGATCGACAACAGTTCTGTTTTCGTTTATGGTTTTCGTAGATCCATGCGCAATTGGTTAAATAACTATTAAGCCATGCACGAAGTAAATTTAAAGAGAAACCGTTCTCATCGCTTCCAGCTACTGACCGCCGCTTGCTTGCTAAAACACGGATAATACAAGCTATATTCTAAGTATCAATTATTTTAATTAACGACTTAAATAAAAGTAAAGTTCAGTTAGGCTGAGCTAGTAAGGCCGAAACATGCGCGCGCGGTATTACAAAAGTTTAGTCAAAGCTGTTGACGTGCTCTTGAAATTTACTGACCCACCCCCGAATGGTTTGTCTTTGTTTTCCCAAGTAGGTTACCCTTAGGGAAAATATGTCATCAGTGACAATTTGCCGACTAAATCCGATATGACCCGAGTATAATTTCGTGAAACCGGACGAAAAATCCCTAAGGAACAGACAACAAAAGGCTCATTGTCTTAAAAAAATTAAACATAAACAATAGGCAAAGCTTGATACGGCTAGAGGGCTTGGTCAGCAAGTGATCTTAATTGAATTCTAGAATGATCAAAGAAATTGTCTTGTACAAACTTAACGTTTTCCCGAGTTAATTTGCTTATGGGAAGGTCTCGACTAAAGAAGCGATTAAATGCAAGATAAATTCCATGCTCTATCGACATCTCTAATTACTTAGTAAAACTAAAAAGGTTATCTGTTGATAAGTTTTCTTTCTTCTCAAAAAGCCAAGTTCATCGAATGTCCCAAAACCAGATAAACAAATGGACAGAATATATATAGATATATATTTTTTTTCAGCCAAGCGAGGTTCCATAGTCAATAAATCTGTCTGATTCTGTTGTATTTTCCCTGTGTGATATTCTTAACAGCGTTGCGTAGCTTCTTCAGTTTCGTGTTTGGCGAGAAACGAACACTGCTGCGAAGTCAAAACAACTTGGTAGTGACGCCGAATTCATTTTGAATTTCGGCAATTTCACAGCTTAAGGAGGTTTCCTAATTACTCCGTTGCATTGTTGATTATCAATGAGATTTTAAGCTAAACAATAGCTGGAGGGGAACACGGAAGGAAATCAAAACATGAAAAAAAAATTATAAATTTTAAGGGTTACTACTAGTAACGATTTATGATCTTTTACACCGCAGACCCGCCTCTGTTTTAACTGGTGGATTAAAAATTATTGTTTGCCACTTATTTCCTGACGAGTCCATGCATTTGAATATTAAAGAAAACAGATTTAATTTTAGTTTTAGTATTTCAATTTGTCTATAGCTAAAAGACCTCCGCAAATGGGATTTTGTTTTGACAAACACAATATAAAAATAAAATCTCATCTTCTAAATACAAATAGTGACGGCGAAGAAAACAAATTCTCCGGCCTAAGCGGACTATAATTTTCGATAAACGATTTTTCAGAGTCTTTATACAATACAAACAACTAGTTCACTCTCTCGAAAATCATCTGCAAAACACAGGTGGGCGGTGGTCACTTGTAATCAGTTATTTTTGTACGGTGTTTTGGAAAGAGCGCATTTTCTTGAAATTATTAATCCACTTAGTAATGGATGAGGTGTTCGACTACCGATATCGACAAAATAGCACTCTGAGTTTTTCTGACGTTGCTCTTTTCATGTCAAGATAACATTATGTTGACAGTAACTGGGGAAATTTAATCATGGCTTGATAACTTGATTTGAGTCTTTGATGTTCCTGTTTTGTCGCATTTCTGTCGCAACAAAAAAATTGCTTTCTGTTATTTTCAATTCTTCATATATGTATAATGGACTTTTCTTTCAAGCAATCCTGTAGCTAAATTAGTAAGTCATCTATCGGGGAAAATGTCTCGTTTTTTTGGCAGCTCTTTACACCCTGCATACATTTTGTTTCAACGGGGGAAAATTCAGTGTCGACCCCACGCACATTCATCGAATAAACCTTAAGTTAACGTATAATTGCAACTATATTAGCTCGACTGCTGTATGCATTGTTTCACTACAATGCTTGCATTGTGTACAGAACAAAGTAAAGATAGAAATGAGGGAGACAGTCACATCAACCAACAACATCAAATGCGCGTTTTGACCTTCCAAAACTGTCCACAGACAAAATCGGTTCACATTACCTATAACGTGAACTTAGTTGACGAAGCGAATGTAACCTTGATTTGTAACACCTTTCCTTACCTCATCCTTTCGGGTTGGTTTTAACTGAAATCTGTGAAGTATTCGATTATTAAATTAAAAATATTGACTTATTTATAACAGTCTTGACGGGATCGAGAAGGGGATTATCGCGTAACGCCCCGCAACTCAATAACTAAGTATTTCTGGCTTCTTCTGATTGAGAAGTAAGATCAGAAGACTTTAAACTTAAATTTGACGGGCCTCAAGGGTGATACACGGAAAGACAAAAAAACCAGGGTAGGATAGGATGCTCTTGATCACGTTTCACGGAAAGTGAAGTCCTTTCAAACCTCACGGATTGCACGCATCACGATAAAAGAGGAGACATTTTTGCCAGAACTTACAAAATTAAAGAGATCTTGATACTTAAAGGATGCGTATCTTGAAAAAGTTAGCCTAAAGTTCTCAAGTTCGTCGTTTGTAATCCGTGTTAATCTTCTCCATCGTTAACCATCCTTGTTCCTCTATGACTTATTATTATTATCTCCTTGGTGTTTTTTTACCTTAGTAAACTACTATTTTCAGGTCTCCGTCAATTTAAATGTAATTTTATACATAGCCAAAATACCGTGACTGAGCTCCTCTAATGTCCAAAGAACAGCCTTGTTCGACATCTTCATCACCTCTCCACTTCTTTTTTCCACTAGCAGCAGGAAAAAAAAAAAAAACAAAAAAACAAAAAAAAACTGCGTTCCACTGAAGCCTAATGCTGAAGGACCGAGCGGATTATTTTTTATTTCACAGAAAATTACTCTGAAAATCATGGTTCATACAGTACTAATGAAATCACGACCCAGGAGAAAAAAAAATCACAAAAACTAGCCATTTCACTTTACACGAGAAAAAATAACATCGTTTACGAATCACGAAAATACGTTTTACCACTCACCGAGAGAGGCGTTAAACTATCCTTAGATGTTCGTCCAAATTAACATAAGTCTAGAGTACTGCAAGCATTTATCGATATATAGATCTGACGAAAACGTGATCTTTGAAAGCTATATCTAGTTTGTGCAAAAACAATGTATACCACAATAACTAATTTTTCGCAGATACCAAACATTCAAATTAGAGTTATGATTAGAGTTCAACTTCAAAATAAACAATTTGCGGATTTGCGCAAACCGTGGAGAACATCAAACTTAATAAAGGACGTGCTTTAAGAAATCTCCTTGAATGTGGCTGACAATAATTTTCATTTTTTATGTATTTAAAGATTAACGCACATGACCAAATGATTTGCCGAGCAAATTGGCTGACAAATGGAATTCATTCATATAGAAGGGAAGTGGTGACCGGCTCTGGAGAACAAATGTGTCCCACAATCACTTTGGGCCATGAAGCACCGCCAACCCTCCGTCTGTCTCCAAGCATCAGTCAAAATGCCTTCGTCTCTAATTTTTGCTCTGATAAAGTACTTGGGAATACGCAAATCCGACTCAGAACGTTTGCCTGCGCTCCCCAATTCGCCTAAGAACCGAATTGCTTCTCGGCCGAGGTGGATAATGGCTCTTTTCAAAACTGATTTTCTTCATTCACAAGAAAGAGACTAAGCACAACTTGCCGAAATTAAAATATAAAAGGGGAAAAAACACCAATGAAAACATTTATGTTTAACTGAAGCCGCTCTTCAAATGACAAAAAATGAAACATTTATATAAGATAAACGCAAAGCTTCAGATTAGTAGCAGAGCCAGGAGCAGAGCTTTTCGTTAACTCTATTCAAAGTCGCTTTCTTTTAAATATTTCGGTTTCCACTGATTCGCCGCTCATTTTTAATGGTTCTGCGTCGCTGGATTCAGGATTCAGTATTCAGGAAATTCTCGATTCAGTTTATTGAACGAAAGACCTTAATTTAGAATTAAACGCACTATGTGAACTAGGGGTCGACCACCAGTGAAAGAATTTTAATTTGTCGTGCGAACAAATTGTTTTGTATCTATGTGTTTCTTCCCTGAAGCCAACTACTGTTCATTTTCCACGCAGACAGCGTCCTGTTTACAAATTGCGGCGAGCCGGGATTGGTTATTTTTCTTAAAAAAAACTATGCAGCCTTGCAGCTGGTGCGGAAGAAGAAAAGCGAATTAACCTCGCGACTATAAAACCAATCTTTGGACAATTCCGTTTTGGTTCTGGCTTGCTAATGAATTTTCTCAGTCCGTTTGATCAAACCGTTATTCCAAACCGTAATAACTGCTAGCTCTATTTCTCCCAAATCGTCAGTGAAATCTGGAATTGCCCCAAATAGGCTCAAGAAAACGTCATTAAATTCTTATTTCTATGTATTAAAATTCATAAATATGACTTCAGTATCTTGCATTTGAAAAGTGAATTTCATTTCTTATCTTCTCGCATTTTCATGGTAATATAGTGTAAAAAATATAAACTTCCGCGTACATCACAGAGAAAATGATTGACCCAATGTGGACACTTTCACAAATAATTCTGACTCATCTTCTTCCTTTTTAACTAATGTACACAATTCAATTCACCGAACCAAAAAAGTAAATCATTTAGAGAAATAACACAGGATTAAACTGCGTGGTTAAATAGCGTTAACCCGTCACTATCAAAATCTTCACGGAAGTAATTTACTTTGTCGAGCAGACTGTAATTTTGCGCAAAAGAAAGTGTTTTCTAAAACTACCTCAGTAAAACCCCCTGACTGAAATTAAAGTCAGCTGGCACTAAAAATTTGACTTGGATAAAACCCTTCCTCGTAGACGTCTAGTTAAAATGGTTTCCCAAATTTAGATTCATGCCGGTTAAGCTAGGCTCCCTTATCTTTCCACCAACATTTCTTGCATGTTGATACCGTGTAAACAATTTTTACAACGAAATAACTGAAGAGGACGAAGGAGGACTAGCGAATATTCGTCTACGCAAAACGGCTTTGAACAGCTGCAAAATTATTTAGCGCTTGACATTTTCGCAAATTTTCAACGCCTTGAATAGAGAGGAGACGGCGATAGCGTTGGATACGCGTTCTCAATTGTACTAGAGCGTAACAGTCATAACCGCAAGGAGCGAACATATAAAGCAATGACTAGCCGATCGTACAACCGCGAAATTTATTAACGCCAGAAATGTGTTGGTTCCTAACTTGAACACCGAATAGTCACCCTGTACTGTTCATAAAAACTGTGTCTGGCTAGATTCTAATAATCATGAGCAGTTTTGAATTTCAGTCGGTATGAAAATTTGTGCAACGAAAATAAGGCAAACAGAGACGACGTGGGTAAATGAGATTGTTAAGTAAAAGTAAACTTACGTTTTATAAATTCAGCACTGAAGTGGCACAGCACTCAGCAAGCATAATCCAGTTTGTAGCAGCTCTGTTGGCTCAGCTTTATATTATAAACTACGTCTTATTTTAAAAGCTTTTTAAGGAAAACGACCAATTTTTTAAGTTTGCAAGACATGTTTCGACAGAGCTTCTGTCATCTTCAGTTGAATGAATGATTACAAAGCAAGTTGAATAATAAGTAGGCAAAAATGTTAATTAAGACAAATAGTAACAACAGAACGTGAAAAGGTGTAAGTTAAAAGGATAATTTTAGATTTACATGGTGTAATTGCTGATTGAGGGAAGGTAGTTCTTTTTGAATATGAATAGCCTCCTTTATCTTGAGTTGAAAGCTGGTAGTGGCGTGATCTAAAATATGAAAGCAGTCTATTGAACACAATGAGCGACAACGTTCAGAATTCTGAAGATGTTTGAAGATGTGAGAGGCCCTATCAACGGCTAAGTGCTCACGTACGCGTGTGGACATCAAATTAGTTTTTTCTTCCTTTAAGATAGGTAACCTTTTTTGTGTGAAAGACCCTATCCCCGACGGGCTTCGTTCACGTGTGGTTTATAAGTTTACATGTGCGGGCTGTATTGCCTGTTATGTCGGCGAAACCTCCCGACATTTTTCAGTTCCAAATCCCCCGCATCATCTCGCTCTGGGGTTTGCCTCGAAACATATTAACCTGCACATTTCATTTCATTTCCTTGAAAATCAATAAACAACAGTCCATGCTGAGCTTATCCAAGTAGTAATAGACGCTCATATGAGCGGTAACCAATCAGGAGCCGAGAAAGACAATAGGCTATTGTTTGGAGAACAATGAATGCTATTGTTTTCCAAATCCAAGATGGCCGCCACAAATTTCAGCCAATCAGGAGCCGAATTAAGAATTCAAGATGGCGGCGCCCACGAAAGTTGGCCATGTTGGAAAACAGCCCACCAGCCTCGACGGAGGACTGGGATCGGTCTCACGGATTTCCATGGCGACACAAATCACGCCAGGGTCACGCAAAAAATGTCATGCAACTTCAAAATCGATACTTACAGTGTCCTGTGGTCCTAAACGACAGAGGTCCGTCCGACAAGTGGCCATGATGAAGACTGAGAGACTTGGGTCCGAGTCTAGCCTATATAGGGGTGGTGCAAAGCATCATGGGACAATGACATCACCGGTATCCAATCAGAGGAAAGAAATCAGAATGAATTAAAAACAGTGGCTTCCCCAGTCCCCCTCTCTTAAGGAGAGCACTAAACCCCGAGCGTGTCGATAAGTGGGGCACTCCCCGAGGATTGGTTACCCCGGCTCGTGGAGGAAATCCCGGACCGATCAGCACTCCCGGGGTGGGTATCATCGAGGCGCCACCTCGACTCTTTGTGGCCGGGAACTATCTACCAAAAACTATGTACAAAAACACAAAGTCCCGACCCTTCCCTAATCGAACCTTGTCCCGCGGGCTAAGCGATCCATCCAAAGACGCGCCAGTTCGCTAGGGGTAAAACTATTTACAAGAAAAATAAAAACAAATAAATAAATAAAAAATAAATAAATAAAATTAATTCCCTCAACCAGGATTCGAACCGGGACCTCTGGGACCACAGCCCAACCTCTTAACCACTAGACCATCGAAGCATCAGCTAAATAATACAGGCCTGGGTTTCAAAGTCATCCTAACATGCAAAGTTGTATCAAAATAAATTTGGTTTTTACCTACATAAAGTATGTAGGATTTTAGAAGGGCGGCATACCTAGCTTTCTCCGCTTCAAGAAGACGTGATACGTACGGGAGAATGGATACGCCGTAATGATGCGGAATTTATCTCCGTACGCCTCCTTCCAAGAGAGGTACACGCAAATCTCGTTCATAGGAAAACCCCACTGAACGACTCCGATCACTTTCTTCATTTTGAAGACGTACATGTAATAGTACCCATGACCTACCTTGTAGCCTTCCTCGATGATTTCGTAATCGTCACTATCGAGGAAAGTTTTCCGCGTTAGAAAGGCCAGAGCTGACGTGAGATTAAAGGACCGCAGGAATTTGGAGTCTCCGAGTTCCTTGTCCAAATCCACGTGCCTTTTGTTGATATGCTCCGCACGTTCTTGAGAGAGCATAACGTAATCGTTTCAAATTTGATGGCCATTATATAAAAAGGCGCTCTATACACATACAAAGATGCAGAGTGATGCGATGCGCGACGCTTGACTCTTATATGACATTGTTCAACTCCAAGCAAGAAACTTGGAAATGCTGAATTTGCATGAAAAAAATTAGCACCTCTTTGTTTTTTGTAGAAAGCAAAAAAATCAAACCACACAGGGACTAAAGTTAATTGAAGTTGAAAATACTTTTCGTTTTACGTACGTAAACACTCAAAATAATTGTTTGTTAACAAATAATGTTATCGCTTTAACTTACAGCTTGTACTCCCATGGTAAAACCACATATTTTGTAAAACGATAACCATAGACCTAAGGACATTTTCAGGTAACAAAATTTAATTCGGACTAAAAGTGTTTTCTTCATTAACGCATCAAAGCAAAACAAAAACAAAACAAAGCATCAACACAACGCGTCTGAGTCTTTATAACGTTTATTGAATAACACGAACTCCAAAGGGAGAAATTGATTACAACTTTAACTTTTTCTTAACCTGCATGATTCTCTTCACAATCCTTTCCGTCATTGTTTTGCCGCCGGGTAACTTATCGATGGCCTTGATCATCTTTGTATCCGCTTTCCACTTGTCTTGCATATTCTTAGCGTGACTGTAATCGATATCGTGTTGTTTAGCGATCTTGTCCAAACGATTGATGCCTGGATCGCCTCGTTTCAGTCTCTTGGCCAATTTGGTCCCAGGTCCCATGTACTGGTACCCAGGCCAGTGAAATTCGATTCCTGTCTTGCCCAGCCATTTCTGAATGTCGACACCACTACCGCGTTGCTTAATAAGTCGTCGGGTCTTGATGCGTGTACTACGTCGGGTCTTGCTAGTACGAGTCATAATCGTGTTTTAGATTTCTTCTCAGTTTCTTTCCTTTGGCCCAGTCTTCCCAACCACTTGTAGCTTTTAAACGTTCGGCCTCGTTTTTACGTTTGCCCTTGCCTTTGCGCTCGTCTTTACCCAGGAGAACGTCAGCTTTTCTTAGGAGCGTTCCCAGTTCCGAGTCAGGCGGAGGAATGGATGTTTTAGAAGCGGGTGGCCTCTTTTTAACACCTGACGTAGACGGTGTAGCTTCTTCCTTGATCTTCGGTGTCTTCGTACCTAGAGAAGCGTTCTTAACCAATTGTTTGAACATGGTTTCCAACGGACCTTTCACCAGGGCTCCTCCCTCCTCATCTTCCTCTTCGCCGACATCAGCACTATTGCTCGACAAAGGACCAATATGTCTGATACGTTTGGTTAAACGACCTCTTTGACGCGCTAGAGGTTTAATTTCCTTGATGGCAAATCGAATCTGGAATCACGTGACTTTCGGCGGCCAAACGTCCCGCTTTGTTCAACAAGGCATTGTCGGTGATTTCCCCTTTGTAATACTGAACCAATTGGTCAAGTTCTTTCGTGGATACCATCATGACCTCTTCTGTCATCCTCGAAATGTTGTTGGAGTAGCGTTTCGTAGCTGTCTTGCCAGTAACGGAGTTCAGTCTCTTTCTTCTCGAGTTTGAGCGTCAAATGGGCTGTTGCGTCTTTATCTCGACTGCAATTCGTACACAGAGTAATAGTATCTCCGGGTGCTGTGGTGTCTCTGATAGTATGACACCTTTCACACAAGTCCTCAAACTTAAAAGCTAAATACTCTTGATTGAGGTTTTCGTACCTCCTCTTCCAATACTGCACATTGTCTTTCAATTGTTCCACTCTTTCGTTGGCTTGTTGTAATAACTTGACCAATTCGCTCAAGGTGTCTTTGGGTTTGGGGACGAAGTCGTAACCTTGCAGTGGATAACCGTGGGCATCTCGGGTGTTTAACATCGACATGCTTGGAACACGCCGTTCAAACCTTGCCAAAACCCGCTACCTTTTTGTTCTTTGAGATGTTCTCTTCGCCTCTTGACTGAGTTTCTGCGTTTCCCCACCTCGCGTAGCGTTGTCTTATAGCGATGCGGTTTCGCCATAGTGATTGGGTGAACGGGAATTCTGTTTCGTTGTAGATTGAGAACCATTTCGCTCACGGCGTTGATTTGATCTGCATTAGCATGTTCTAACATCTCCTGTCTCCTGTTCCGATTAGCTTCTTTGAGAATAGCCTCCAAGAAAGGGCGTTGTCTGCGTAATCGAATCATACTTCCCAAGGTGCAGGACGTCTGTTGTAACTGCCTGTGACACCCTTTACACCCATTCTCTTATACCGTTTGTCCTTTCCGAGCTTGTACCCGATCTTGGCTGCATTCTTGAGAACAGTAAACAGTGCACCACCACTTGTCTCTTGTTATAGTGATTCACATTGTCTCTGATTCCTTTTGCTGCCTGACCCGCTAATTTCAATGCCAGCGTAGCAAAGGTAGGTGAGGGTCCCAATAAGAACATACTGGCTCCTTCGGCAATCTTGTCTACCAATCGATGTTTACGTCGTGCCAGTGCTCCACCTCGCTGTTTACTTCTTTTCTTGGTCTTTATTTTTCATCGTTGACGTTTACGCGAAGCAGCTTCCAAACCTTTTTTCACACCGTAACCAGCTGCATCAGAGATTCCTCCTAGAGCCGCCGCCTTGCCTGCTGCTACTAAAGCTGGAATGAGAGCTGCCAATGGTAACAATCCCCCTTTTTGTACCTTCCCTCGTCTCCTTGGTTTTCTACGAACTGTTCGTTTGCTCTTCATGACACATACTACCACTCACACGTCAGTGCTCCCGCTTTTATCGACGTGGTCGTAGCGAAATCGTTGTTCGTACTCTTGCACGCCCTTGTCAGATACAGGGGGTGTGAAATCAGTGATTGTGTCATCCAAGGTTTGCATCTTGATCAAGAATCCGTCAAACTCCTCCATCGGAAGTCCTCGCACGTAGGCTCTCAATTCGATCAAAGCTTTGTCGTAAGTGGTGTAGGCAAAGCGACACATGTCGATTTTGAACGAAAACTTTTTGAAGTCGTTCCACCCCTTAATCACAGTTCCAGCGGCGGATAAACAGGCAATCAGGAAACTATTTTCCAAGACGGATCTTACGACGATGCCTGCTGCCACGATGATCAATGCCAAAGCGTTCAAACAACCGTGGCACCACTTAAAGTGGTAAAACATCTGGCGATGACACCACCACTGACGGTGGTAAAAGGAAAACAACCCATCCAATCGGTACAGCAAATCTTTGTTTACCAACTGGGCGCTTTTCGTGAATCCGTTCATTAGAGATACGGTAGTGATTGAATCTTGGGAAGGACTCATCACGATGTCTCGATGAATTTGTGACATCGCATACATCCTTCGTCCTTTAAAAGGTGGCTGAGAATCCTTTGATCGTCCAAACTGCCAGGATGTAAATCCAAGACCATGTATCCGAACGGACGTTCTGTGAAACGTTGAAACGTGTCTTGTAAAACTTGCCATTGAGTGGGAAACGCCTGTAACAATAAATTTCTCATGCCTAATTGATCTCGTGGATTCTTGAAGGCAACGATGTAGTGGGCGTTTCTGAAAATACTCATGGCATATTTCCCTGGCGGAAACATGTCTTGGCACAAGTAGAGCACTGTGACGTTCTGATGGTGAGAATGTTTGGTGAACAGATCTAACACCCGTTTATCGTTTCCTCCTTCAGCCATTAGATCGTCCAGTACGAGTAATCCGCCTTTAGGGAACCACGTTTTCAACTGATCTGTGTCAGGAACGCCTTCGTGAAACTTGATCCCCTGTTTTTTCATGGGTTGAAACCCGTCTTGCCACACCCCGTAGCAATAATGCATTTGGGAGGGTGGGGTATGAAACAAATCGAGGTTGTTCAGTAAAAGTTTGGTGGTGAACACCGTCTTGCCACACCCTGAAGGACCCACCACCAACAGACTGGAAGGGGCATGAAATCGAAAAGCCTTGCGTCGTTCCATGAGTCCAAATGACCAAAGGGGCATGGGCATGCAGCTTTTGTTACCATACGGAAAAATTGACCCTGCGAGGAATCAAGTGACAGTCGAGAATACTAACCATTTTACTACAAGATCATCACACAGAACACGTTTTCAATCGTATTTTAATGTCAAACCAACAATCATTACACTAAATGTCTCACACCGCAACGAGAAGTGTCTTGGTGATGTTTCACTTTACACACTTTATCCCATTCTAACTCTTTCTCGACCAACTTCTTTAACATCTGGCCTACTTTGTGATCATTGTCTACATAATCATGTTTCGAGAAACGCCTCAAGAACTCGTTCATGCTTTGACCTCTCGCTCTGTCTTTTAAATAGAACAAGGCATAATCACCAGACCTTTTACTGCAAATCGATTGCAGAGACTGTCCATTGTAAATCACATATTTCCATTGACTTTCTAACCAGTCTTGCAGGGGCTCTGTTGTCCCGTAAGACTCCAAAGGTAGGGCGTGGCTGTCCAGCACCTCGCACACATTCCCACTATGGGTCCAAAGCGCCAGCCAGTGTCGGCCCGGTCTATCATGTGGATCTGTGTTTACAATGTACCCACGAGGTTCTTTCTTGATCGGTCGACGTGGTAATCGATCGCAAGCCACCGTCCCGTAAAAGTAGGGTTTCAAGATGGCATCCGCTGTCGCCAAATGATCCAGTTGTACGTTATTCAGGGGTACTTTCTCCATTAGCGTTGGTAAATGTCGTACAACACGGCTTTGTTCTTGTCTATTTCCAAGAGGTCCTCAAACTCTCCGTACAAGATGACTGTGAGTTGTTACCTGGTGGGACACCGAAGTTCAGCCCAATCTGTAACTCTCCTGACTGTTTGGGGTTCAACACCGGACTGTCCAAACATCCGTTGGCTACATTGTCAAATACAAACAGTGTGCAATTCTTGCCTTGACCCCAGTCTTCCCTTCTGACCATGTTACCTTGATGTTTGCACAAACATCCTGTGGCTTGTAAGAACCGATAGTAACCTCTCAGATCTTGGGTACCGTCGTTGTGCACTAGTTCCAGGGTCTCGTAAGGGTACTCTTCTCCTCTGACCAGTTGCCTGATGTTACTCACACCAAACTTTTGAAAACAGAATGGGTCACGTGCCACAGCACCATTGAAGGCTTCTGAAAGCACGAGTCCAACGATGACTCTGTTAGGAATTCTGCCTTGAAATAAATTGTTGCACTCGTATCTTTGCTGGTTCCCTTGCATGTTGAAGGTCCTAATCTCACTTCTTACGGTCGGGTAAGCCACTATGGTTCTGTTGACGTTCATTTTCGTTATCAACTCTCGGTAGACACTGAGGTTGAGCCTTACTTGACACAGGTGCATTCTCACTTTCACCTCTTCGTGTGTCAATCTTCCAGCTACGTTCACACCATTCAAGAACAAATTGGGAGAATTGAAGTACATCTGGATTCCAATCTGCACACCAGGTACCAGCAATTTGTTTAAGTGGAACACCTCGATGTGGGGTGTGAACCTTAGCACGTGTCGTTTTCCATCCGTGTAATTGCCTTGTTCTGCTTTCATGAGTTGCACTGAAGCTTGTTGGTTGGAGGACAATGCTTGGAAAGCCTCATGCCCATCTCCTTCCGTGTTTGTGTTGTGCACAGTCAATTGCGCCGGAAAGTCCAGGGCATTGTAGCAACCTTGAGGTTTTAGCACGGTTTCTCCATCATCTCTGTTGTAGTTGAGCAATGTTTCCAGGTATGCTTTGTAATGATAGGTGTCGGTCTGAGGACTGATCAAGGTACCATTGAGTCTCACACTGATCTGTTTGAACAAAATGTGGACCAAATTGTTCGTGGGCCAGAGTCTCGTGGCCTCCACAACGTTATCACCATTCGCCAGTTTGAATGCCAACTCAATCTCAAAGAAACTTCGATTGAGGTCTACGTAATCTTCTTGAGGATCCACTTGGAATTCCTCGGGGTTGATGCCTGTCGTGTAGGTCTGAATGGGTACGATGCGATAACTGGACATGCTGAGATCAGTGGGTGGAACGGTGAACAGGTTCAGTTGAGGATTCAGGGCTGATTTGGAACCCGGATGTAACAACCCACCGTCCATCAAGGTATCCGTCATTTTCTTCTTCTTCTTCTTTGTCTTCTCGCTAAGATGTGATCCGAATCGTAGCCAACAGGTTTACTGACCGCAGGGCCAATCCATCCGCCTTTTTGTACCTTTCGTTGACGTTTGGAGCTTTTTGAGAACCCTTCACGACATGACGTTGACAACCCTTTTCTAGATTTGACGAGTCTCGAGCTTCTGGAGTAGATGGGATTCATTAGTCGCCGAAGATGTCGTTGAATTTCCGCTTGATGTTTCTATCTAGGACTTCGTAAGCTTTACGTTTCACTGCTTGTTTAGCGCTCCGTGTTGCACCCTCTTTCGCCTTTTGAATGCGATCTCGAACGCCGCGACTCTGACATTCGCCTTCAGCAATTCTTGAACAAAGCCACCTCCGTCTTGTGGGTCAGGTTTGAATCGCGTTAAACTTCCACCTTTCATGCTCGTTTGAGGTGAAGGGTGAGAATCGTATTTCCTTCACCAAATTCGGTCAGTTCACCTGTTGTCTCCGACACTTGCGTCTCAATAATGTCCAACTGGGCCTTGCGCAACGGAATATATTGAACGTGGAGCGGTTCAAAATAGTGACTTCCATCCCCTGTGCGTCGGTAATTGACCTCTCTTAATAGATCCGTGACTTGATTTCCAACCATTGAACTTCCTCCCACGTCGGAATAGATGAACAAGGAACGTGATGTCGAACCCACCACGTTTTGAAAGGCTTTGTTGAGATTCGTGAAGCGCCAATCGCAAGTAACGCTCAGATGAAAAAGGTCTTCTGCTATCAGCCAAAACAGAGGATCACCCCTGTCGTTTTTCAGATCGTGTGTCATCGTTTCTAAGTTGGGTACCGTGTCTGTAAAAAACTCTTGACGTAAATTGGGTCCTAAGTCATAATTTTCAGGGCTTCTCTCCTTCAACCATCCCGTCTTTAAGGCCAACATCTTATTGATCTTCAATGCTGGTGAGTCACTGGAGAGTACGTGTGTCGCTTTGTTATCCGTCAGCAGATCGTCTCCATCCCAACGAAATTTCACGTACATTCTCTTTCCATCGGATGCTGTATAGCTGCTACCGAGATGGGGTCCCTGGTAATTCAAGATGCAACGCTGCTCGAAAAATGTCACCATACTTTTCATGAAACCAACGCCATCAATATACTCAACCACGGTTCGGAGATCGTTAGGGTCATAGTGAGCGCTACCAAACTTTAACGCACCAGAAGGGTATTTCATGATCCAGTCCATGGTAAACAGGATGTCGGTACCGTTGACCAACAACACTTTCACTTCTGGTAACGAGATGCTAATCAATCCCACTTTCCAACTCGACCTTTGCAGCCTGATGGGGTGGGGTAATCGAATCTTGAAATGATTGCTTTGGTTCTGTGGAAACTCTGCGCGGTTGCTGTGACTAGGCAAGGTGATGTAAAACTCCTCATTCATCCTCGAAGCTTTTTCACGTCCTTCTTGTCAATCCAACTGTCGTATTTATCTGACCAACCTTTCCAACGTACAAGCAATTTATTTCCTTTTCGTTTGAGCACTTTTTCGATGCGATACAAATCGTCGTCCGATACGGTGACTTTCTGTAAGTCTTGAGAATAAAAGGTACTTTCCAAAGGTGTGTCATCCATCTCTTTGATTTTGTAAGTGACCACACTTCCAGGGATGACTCTGGATACTATAAACACTTCTTCCGTCCAGCCTGGTAGGTAACCTTTCTTAAAGGTTCTAAACTTCTTATTGAGTCTCACGCGATCATTTACTTTAAACTTTGGCTTGAGATGCTTGGCGTTCAAACGTTTGGCGTACAAGTTGTTCCACACTTCTTCTTGATTACTTGCAGTCACTTTGTCGGGGGCCATCTTGATGCTGCGATGATACGATCGATTGTAGCCCACGACCAAGTCCTGCAACACGGGTCAGAACATCAACGTATTCTTGATGGTAAAATATCGACATCTTCTTTCTTTCAAGGTACGATTGAATCGTTCCACGACGCTGGCTTTGGTGTCTCCACTGGTAGAGAAATGATGAATGTTTTTCCGTTTGATCAAGGCTTGGAAGTGTTTGTTGTAAAATTCGTTGCCGTCGTCCGTTTGAAGATTCTGAGGTTGTCGACCTTGACTTCGTTTCAAAATCTTCTCGAAAGCAGTCGTCACGTCTTGTCTACTCTTGGACTTGACGGGCTCCACCCAGGCGTACTTGGAAAACACGTCGACCACTGTCAACAGATATCTGTAACCACGATTGGATTTGGCAATGTTGATCACTTCGATCAGATCTGCTACCCATTGTTCGTCGATACCAAACACCATCACGGGGAGGGTCGGAAAATGTCGTCTTCGGGGTTTTTGCAAGGTATAACCCAAATCGCGCTCCAATGTCTCTCGAACTTTTCTGACGGGTAATTTTTGAGCTCGTGCGAAACGAGCCACACCCCCCAGACTACCAGGAGAGGTCGGATCTCGATAGGTCGTCAACAGAGTCGCATAGGGATTCTTCGTTTTCTTTTTACTCTTCATGGCTCCGCCAGTCTGTAAAGACATTGCCTCCAGAGGTCTGGGTAACGTTCACGAATGGTCAGAAACCACTCGAATGACTGAGATTGCTGTTTCAACCACAAGATAAAGACCACGAAACGAAATACGTTTTTACTCACATCAACGACTTCGAATTCTCTCAAGTGATCGTCAACGGGATCTGTAGGAAGGACTATATCCTTTCCGTATTTGTTAACGATACGCTCGCATCTTTCGCATATCTTCGACCAATAAAGTCGACTAGACCAATACTGACCGTCAGGCATGGTGATTCAAAATGATTGCTTTATTGACTCGTTACGCTTTCTTATAGATAATTTTACATAGTTTCGGAATCCATACAATCTTGCTTGTAATATCTACAGTTACGCCACACACAGTTCCCTTGGCCAAGTCGCCAGTTCAAGGCATCGTTCCTATCATTATTTACATAAAAAGCAACCCTCATGCTTTCTTTACAGTCCTCACAAAGATCTTCTTCCTCGGCGTCCATGGCATCGAAGAAGAAACGATCCTTCCACCGAGTGACCTCCTGATCGAGTGAAATAGCTAGATCTTTCATTTTTTCACACATACCTTTGTAATCACGGCACACATCAAAACTAACTTTCCTGTTCAGTTTGCTCAGAGTCCAATTGACCGATTGTTGTCCAAAACAAATGGGTTCCCGGCTCAACGTTTGTAAATTCTTTAGCGTCATCATCTCTGTGGATTTCCACACTACTGAAGTTGCTCGTTTTGAGGCCACGAGGACCGTAATAAAGAGCATACAATACGCGTTTTTTTCATGTCTTGATCATAATGTTCGAGTTCCAAAGAAGTGAGAAAGATTGTGGTCCAAGGCAACTTAGGCAACTCCGTCAGATGACTTTCTCATGTCTGGCCAAGCTTCAACCCCAGAGTGTTGCAAACACTTTTCACAGTCTTCATCACGATATCAAGATCTATTTGCTCACGGGTTTCATCATGATAATAGTACCACGCGTCTTCATTATCCATCATCAGGCAGAGTGTTCCCTTTGGCTTGGGTGATGAATAGCGCAGCCATAACATCGATTTACTTTCTCTTGATGAATGAGCTTGTCATAAAACGCGGCATAGGTAAGTTGGAAAGCATGACCGATGATCGTGGCTACTTTCTTGCGTTGGATCCGCTCAACTTCGTCCACGGTTAACATAGGTTTAGATGTAGATTCGACTTGCATGTTTGGAAGCTATCCGCTCAAAAATATTATTTACTCGAGTTTGTGACAAGAATGACTTGACTGAATGGAAGCGCGCTTTTATTTTGAAAACATAATAGATTCTTAAATAACCAATCCGTGTTCAAAGTTAGTGTTTAAAACAATCAAAACAATGGGGCAAGTCCAGGCGAGTTCAATATGGCATTGTGAAGAAACCAGATTTTTTGGACTGGTTAGTCTGGATAATGATCAGTTAATGAGAAACCACAGCAGTAACTTTTTATACAATTCAGAAGTGTTGTGATTGGTCAGATCTGCAAATGACGTCAAAGGTAAAAGTACTGAATCACGTGAAAGTCAGAGCACAGATCACACCGCACACCCTCATCACGTGAAAGTCAAAGGTCGGATCACGCCACCCTTCCTAATATGGTCCGATGAGGTGATGTGATTGGTCAGATTCGAAATCACGTCATGATACGTGGCATTCGCTGATTGGTTTGTCTCACTGGTAAAAGTCGTTCACCCCTCATTTGACATCATTCGCAAGTTGACAGTAGTGCCAGAACAACTTATGTCAGTCGAGCTTGCCAGAAACATGGAAGACGAATCTCCTACTCGCTACATGTTGAGTGAAGGAAGTGTGTGCTTACCAAAACAAGAGAAAGAAGAAGACGCCACGATAGATTACTCTTACAATCCATATTCACCAGCTACTTATCCGATTTCCAACAAAACGAGAAAGAGGGTAGTCAAGAAAGAGGAAGTAGAAAAGAAACCAAAGACCAAGAAGATCAAGCAGGAACCCGAAGGTACGAGTCAACGCACTTTGGATAAATGGTTAAAGAAAGACACACCCTTAAAGGGTATTTTAAAGAAACAATCTTCTTCGTCATCAAGGAATGTGCCCTTCCTATTCAAAGTGGAAGTCAGAAACCTTTACACAAATGGGAATCTGTCGAAAAAAACACATTTCTTGGATTTAACTTTGGAGGAAGATTGTGCAAAACGAAACACACCTTTTCCACTGAAACGAAGAGAACAAAAGAAGGAGCAAAAACGACGACATTATTGGAGACGACAAGAACTCAAACCCAGACGTGTGCGCATAGTGACTCACATACTCAAAACCATGCTTAGAGAGAACACGCTTTTAGGGTTATGACATTTTATTTTTCTCTCCTTTCACTCCATAGACATCGAAAAGACGTTTCACGAAGTTCCGCCTGTTGTATAGAATGGGGAAATAGTGGAAGTGCAAGTCCTAGAGGAAGGGGAAATCTTTGACCCTGACGTCTTTTTGGACGGACTCGCACAGCAGTGGAAACAAGACCCTTCTAGTACTGCTCAAACCTCTACAGAAACCTTCAGAAATCCGTCACCACCGATCCGAGGGAACACGGAGATCCTGTACTCTTGCCCTGTGCATCCGGACGATAATTTACAAAAGAAAGAGACCAACACTCAGTACGGCCATTGGGAGTACTACAAGTGCCCCGTCCAAAATTGTTTTGTCAGCTGCGCTGTAGACAATGTAGAGAATTACTTAGAGTCAGCCAAACATCAACTCCACAACTTCTACCTGGCCAAACCTGGACACATCATAAAGTGTTACTGCCATCGTCCATTGATCATGTCCTTGTCCCAGTCAGAGGAGAATCCAGGGAGATTATACCTAAAATGTCCCAAACGTTGGTGCGATTTCTTCCAATGGGTGGATC
Organism: Orbicella faveolata; assembly: GCF_042242905.1. NCBI lineage: Eukaryota > Metazoa > Cnidaria > Anthozoa > Scleractinia > Merulinidae > Orbicella > Orbicella faveolata. The sequence goes on from NW_028301565.1 coordinate 6,645,135, forward strand.
AAGAACCCCGAGGCAAAGCCAAAGCTTGGATGGAAGGGGATAGCATCTAAGAAGGGTATCCACGACCCCATGAGTTGTTCATACCCCAGCAAAGAGACTTCGAGAGGAAGAAGGCCGAAATTCAAGAAAGAGAGGAAAAAAGAAAGAGAAAGTATGCTGAACGGCAAGAGAGGGAACGTCAGTATGCAGAGAAAATGAGAAATGGAACTCTTGAAGAACGGGAACGAGAACGCGTGTATCAGCGGGAAAAGAAGAGGAACGGAGGATTGATCAATGATGTCATGGAAAGGCGACGATGGGGGTTGGTAGGCTCCTCTGAAGGGAATTGGATCTGGGACGAGTAAGGTGACGTGGCAAGCTTTGATTGGTCAAACTATCTCATAAAGACCCATTTACAAGTGAACATTCATTCATTTTTAAACATGGAGGTGTTACAGGATGAACTCTGCTTCATTTTGGATTTAGAAGGTTTCTTTCTCAACAAGACATTTCACGTCAGAGAACTAGCTTATTACACTTGGAACGGAGAACACGGGCGCCATGCTTTCTTCATCCCCGTACCGTACAAGAACTTGAGCGACAAAGACAAACGAACTGTGAATTTTGTGAGAAGGAAGATACATGGATTGACCTATCAACCCCTCAAGGCTGAACATTTCCAAAAACCTGAAGTCCTCAGTGAACTGATCAAGGACATATACTCGATGTACAAAGATTGCAGTAATGGCGAGAGAACCATGGTGGGATATAAGGGAGGCCATGTGGAGAAAGATCTGTCGGTGAAACTGAACATTCCTTGTCTCGATCTAGAAACTTTAGGATGTCCTAAATACGACAAACTCAGACACATCATTCCCCAAGAGAAATTGTTACCCAGTTGCGGTTTTCATGCCGATGACACTGTTCATCATTGTCCTATCACTGAATGTCATGCTTTTTGGTATTGAAACAAAACTTTCATTGCAAAACATGCAAACGAGTGATTAAGAAATAGTTCGTTTTTTCTTTTTCAATTCTGTGTGATTATTGACTTTCGCGGGTACCCCTTTCCTTTTTTCATCTCTACTGAGAAATATTTTTTGTGAGCGTTTTGCTCATTTAAAGGGAGGGGACTGGGGAAGCCAACTGTAAGTATCTCATTCCCTATGCTGATGTCATTATCACGTGGTGCGTGCTCGCCTCTGATTGGTTCCCGGTGAACTACCAAGCGGGAACCGTTTCGTCACGCCATGCGACTAAGTGGGAGTACCCCTTACCCCTATTTTACCCCTTGGTCGAGAAGGGAGTGGGGCAAGTCTAGGATTGGTTCCCGATGAGGTCATCGTCCCACGATGCTTTGGAACGGGGAGTACCCCTCACCCCTATTTTAGCCCTTCGACCGAGAAGGAAGTGGGGCAAGTATGCTGTGCAGGCTGTGCAGGCTGTGCAGAACTACGCATGTCGAATCGTTAGTGGCGCGAGAAAGTACGATCATGTAACTCCCCACTTAAAAAGTTTGTCTTGGTTACCCGTTAAGGACCAACTATACTACCGCCAAGCTACCATAGCTTTTAAATGCGTTTCCGGACACGCCCCCAAATATCTGACGTCACAATTCATTACCCGCGAGCAAGTTACCAAGCGTACAACTAGGAGTGGCCAAAAGCTTGATATACCTTTTTTTAAAACAGCCTCAGGACAAAGAACATTTTATTACAGAACTACTGGACTTTGGAACCATTTAGACCCCTTTTTGTAATTTTGTAAATACTCCTTAAACTTCATTTATTTTTAGTATTTTTCGCGACTACAAAGTTTAGATAATGTTGTGAATGTTTTTTAAATTTGATTAATTTTGATTGTGTAGTTATTAGTAACTTAGTAATTTAAGTAATTGTTCCTGAAAAGCCCCATTGGGGAGGTAACAGTAAAGTATGTATGTATGTATGTAAGTATAGGATTGGTTCCCGATGAGGTCACGGTCCGACGATGCTTTGGAAAGGGGAGTACCCCCTTACCCCTATTTTAGCCCTTCCACCGAGAAGGGAGTGGGGCAAGTATAGGATTGGTTCCCGATGAGGTCACCGTCACACGAAGATATCGTGGCAAAACAAGTAAGTTACTGGGATTTGTTACTCTTTATTTAATATTAATGTTATTATTATTATTATTATCATTATTATAATTATTATTGAATGTAGTACCCAGGGTTTATGATACAGAAGTTTACAACATGCTATAGTTTCACATGTTTAATAGTACATATGTGGATGAACGTGTTTCCCATGTACTTTGTAAAAGTATTAGGTGGTGATTGGTGTATACTCATTTCCTTATTTGGTCACATTTTGTTATGCCTGGTCAGATATGACATCATCTAAGTAAGATAAGTCGTGCATGCGTACCATTGAGTCATTTTCATTGCTAGTCGTGAGACAGTCATGTTCACTTCACAGCACATCAGCGTGTTTTACGCCGGAGCCGATCTCTATCCCCTCGGCGATCGTTTCGCCTGGTCATCGCACCTCGTCGAAGTAAATCCCTGGGGCGTAAGCCAGTCCCCTTAGCAACTAAACGACCCTTCGACGATGCCTACTTGGATAACGATGACGATCAGTGGGTTTTTGACCCGTCTAATGATGTCCTCATGGACGAACATTACTCCAACAAGAGACAAGATGACGATCAGTGGATCTTTGACCCGTCTAATGATGTCCTCATGGACGAATATTATTCAAACAAGCGACCCTTTGAAAAAAGTGACGATGACTCTCAGGATGAGATAATGATTGGAGGAGGTGCCACACCATTGTTGGACTTCCAGCTTCGCCCAGTGAGTGCTAGACGAAACTGGAGGAACGTTCTCAATAAACAGCGTTTTGAGGCACGCATCCAGCAACACAGGGATGCCACACTCCGTGATGACTTGGGGCGTGAAGTCACCGAGGCCTTTCGTCGCACCATCACACGGCAACTCGAGGCGGACGCCACCCTCACTCCTCACTCCACACTGCATTTCGTAATGCAATCAGATGCTTTCAACCATGCGTTCCAGTCCACCACCTTCACCGTGAGGGAATTTGAGGACGGGTCAGAGCGCTTAGACACGTATCTCCAAGCCCTGGCGCAGAAGTTAAACTCAAACCAGGAATTCACCCCTGACGACTCATTCACGGTGGAGACCACTTTCATCCATACGCCTAGTCCTGGGAGTGGACATGGCAAACGCTACAAACCGAGCAGTGCAGTTGTCCGTGGAATCGTCAAACACTCCCGCATCACCATCAAGAACAAGGACGAGTTGTGTTGTGCTCGGGCCATCGTGACCATGAAAGCCTTGATCGATGCAAACGGTAATACCAGGGATCGTCATTACCACAATCTCAAACAGGGTTATCCTGTCCAGCAGCGGGAAGCCCAAGCCCTCCATCGTCTAGCTGGGGTACACGAGGGACCATGTGGCATCTCCGAAGTACAAAAGTTCCAAGCGGTTCTCCCTGGCTACCAAATCAAAGTCAAAAGAAGATGACCATTACGATGGGTGTAACTCGTTCTCGGGTTTTCTGTCCAAGAGTTACTTCTGTGATGAGTGTAATCGGGGGTGCGATCACGATGATCATGAAACTCATCCCTGCGATGGTAAATGGTGTCCATCTTGTCATCGAAAGGACTGCCCGGATTTCACAGAGGCTAAACGACCATTGGGTCCGGGTCAGTTTCCTTCACCCTCTTTTCTTTATCGTCTGTGTCATCGATCCTTTGTTGGTGAGGACTGTTACTCTTACCATCTTCATCGTCGCGGTAAAAATATTCCTTCCATCTGTCTCACCTACAAAAAATGCCTCGAGTGTTGCAAGACGTATGAAGTCGAGAATGCAGGTAAATCTAGAAGTAAACCTAAACAACGCAAGTGCGGATGGGGAGAATGCTCCATTTGTGAACAACAAGTGCACGTCGCTTCTCACCAATGTTACATCCAGACCATTCCGGAAGCAGAGGATGATCCCAAGACGAAACGGGTGCCGCGCGACGAAGTGGGGACGCGTCCTTTTGAAGAACCCGATCCCGAAGATCCAGATACCAGAGTGTGGGTAGAGAGAGATCCACCCCTCCAAGTCTGTTGTGACTATGAAGCGACCGTGGACGACGAGGGAGTGCAAACTCCCATCTTGCTTAGCGCCGAGAGCGACGAAGAGGACCACACAGAATCCTTCTATGGTGCAGACTGTGCAGAGACTTTCTTTCAATGGTTGGAATCTTTGGCTGTTGATCAAGACGGGGACGATCGGAGCGTAATTGCTGTCTTTCATAACCTCAAAGGATATGACAGGATGTTCCTGTTGCACCATTGCTACGCGAAGCATCGGGAAGTCACGGATCAGATCACCGTCGGCACCAAAGTGCTGTCCTTCAAATCAGACCGATTGACCTTCAAAGATTCACTCTGCTTCCTTCCCTTTCCTCTTACTAACTTCCCTTCTACCTTTGGCATCCAAGAATTAGTCAAAGGGTTCTTTCCTCACAAATTCAATACTCGTGAAAATCAAGACTACGAAGGACCCATGCCTCCTGCTGAGATGTATGATCCTGATGGCATGTCGGCTAAGAAGAAGGCAGAATTTGAGCAGTGGTATGCAGAGAAGGTCACAAACAACTTCATCTTCAATCTTAAAACAGAAATGAGAACCTACTGTGAGTCAGATGTCAAACTCCTAAAAGCCGGATGTCAAAAGTTCCGAAACGAATTCCAGCAACATGCCGAATTTGACCCCATCGAGAAGTGTGTAACCATAGCGTCTGCGTGCAATCGGTTCTGGCGGAAGAAACTCCTGACTCCCAACAGCATGGCCACAGAACCCATACAAGGATGGTAAGGAGCTCGTTCCAACCAATCCGTTAAAGCGTACAAGTGGCTAGCATGGCAGGAACACCTTCTTCGTCGTGACAGTCCCTCTTCCCCCAACGACGTGCCTCAAGCAGACCGCATTCGACATGCGAGCAATGGCGGCGAACAGAGAGTGCTCCACTTTCTTGTAGATGGCCTCGACGTACAGAACCACATTGTCTATGAATTTCACGGATGTCTATGGCACGGTTGTCCTCGTTGTCATCCCCATCATCGCGACCGACATTCAAAATTCCATCCTGATCGTACCATCCAAGAATTGTATGAAGTCATTCAACAGAAACACCGTCTTCTGCGCCAGCACGGGTACAACCTTCAAATCATGTGGGAATGTGATTGGGATCGTGAAGTCAAAAGCAATGAAGATCTCAAACAGTTCTTAGCATCGTACGAGATGGTCGAACCTCTTAATCCAAGAGATGCCTTCTTTGGGAGACGAACCAACGTTGTTCGCCTCCATCATGTGGCCAACGAGGCCCAGGGTGAACAAATCAAATACGTGGACGTGACCACCTTGTACCCGTGGGTTAACAAGACACAACAGTATCCCATTGGTCATCCCATCATCATCACCAACCCAGAGAACCAAGACATCCATGCGTACTTCGGTGGAGCAAAAGTAGATGTGATTCTTCCCTATCATTTGTATCATCCCGTCTTGCCCTTCCGACATCGTGGTAAACTGACTTTACCTCTTTGCAGAACCTGCATGGAAGAGGAGATGACCAAGGACCTCTTGGAAAAATCGCATCATTGTCCTCACTCTCCAGAGAAACGTCTTCTTAGGGGTACGTGGTGCACCCCTGAACTCGTCAAAGCAGTAGAGGTCGGGTACCGCATCGTACACATCCACGAAGTCTGGCATTTTTTAGAAGAACAACGTGAAGAAGGGTTCTTTGCTGACTATGTCAACATGTGGTTAAAAATAAAACAGGAATCAGCCGGGTATCCTAGATGGGCGCAGACTGAGGAACAGAAACAGCAATACGTCCGTGACTACCAAGACAAAGAAGGCATCACCTTAGATCCTCTCCTCATCGAAAAAATCCAGGACGTAAAGCTACGGCAAAGTTAATGTTGAATAGTTTCTGGGGCAAGTTTGGCGAAAATCTTCAAAAGAAAACCACTGAGGCAGTCACCACACCCGCTCATCTCTTTGCTCTAGTGTCAAACACCGTCACAGACATCCACACGGTCCGCATTTGTTCACAAGATTCCTTGGAAGTGGTCTATTCGAATCTAAGAGAAAACCAGCCCGACAACGGACGTGTCAACATTTTCATTGCTGCCTTCACCTGTTGGGCCCGTTTAAAGTTGTACTCTTATCTAGAGCAGCTACAACAACAAGTCTTATACTTCGACACGGACTCTGTCATTTTCTCCTGGAAGCCTGGCCAACCCGACATTCCTCTGGGAGACTTTCTGGGTGAAATGACCAACGAATTGGACGATGGAGATTACATCATCGATTTCACCTCAGCAGGACCAAAGAATTATGGATACAAGACCAAACACGGTAAAGTGTGCTGCAAAGTACGTGGCTTCACCCTCAATGTTCGTGGTCAACAAAAACTTAACTACAACATCATGCGCCAGAACCTTCTGGATGAATTGACGGATCCTCTTGACGAACGCAGAAACATCAACGTCGTCAATCCCAATTTCTTCACCAGACATCCGGTCACCAAACAGCTCAAAGTGGGTCCACGTACCAAAAGATATGGATTGGTGTTTGACAAACGTGTGGTCGATCCGGACACCTTCAAGTCCTATCCTTATGGATACAGACCATCTGGGTTCAATGATGTAGATATGGAAAATGCTGAAACCTTGTTCGAATTGTAAATAGTTTTGTTTTTCAAAGTCCGGCAACACCCCGGCAACTTGTAAATAGTTTTACCCCTAGCGAACTGGCGCGTCTTTGGACGGATCGCTTAGCCCGCGGGACAAGGTTCGATTAGGGAAGGGTTGGGACTTTGTGTTTTTGTACATAGTTTTTGATAGATAGTTCCTGGCCACAAAGAGTCGAGGTGGCGCCTCGATGATACCCACCCCGGGAGTGCCGATCGGTCCGGGATTTCCTCCACGAGCCGGGGTAACCAATCCTCGGGGAGTGCCCCACTTATCGACACGCTCGGGGTTTAGTGCTCTCCTTAAGAGAGGGGGACTGGGGAAGCCACTGTTTTTAATTCATTCTGATTTCTTTCCTCTGATTGGATACCGGTGATGTCATTGTCCCATGATGCTTTGCACCACCCCTATATAGGCTAGACTCGGACCCAAGTCTCTCAGTCTTCATCATGGCCACTTGTCGGACGGACCTCTGTCGTTTAGGACCACAGGACACTGTAAGTATCGATTTTGAAGTTGCATGACATTTTTTGCGTGACCCTGGCGTGATTTGTGTCGCCATGGAAATCCGTGAGACCGATCCCAGTCCTCCGTCGAGGCTGGTGGGCTGTTTTCCAACATGGCCAACTTTCGTGGGCGCCGCCATCTTGAATTCTTAATTTGGCTCCTGATTGGCTGAAATTTGTGGCGGCCATCTTGGATTTGGAAAACAATAGCATCCATTGTTCTCCAAACAATAGCCTATTGTCTTTCTCGGCTCCTGATTGGTTACCACTCATATGAGCGTCTATTACTACTTACCCATTTTACTTATTTACCCGACAAGGGCTCGCACAGGGAACACAGGACCCGAAAAAAAGAAATGAACTATTGTTGTGTAAATATTGCAAATCTCCGGCTGTGCAAAACATTTTGAGAGACAAGGCATTGATAAAGTGACGCCTGGATACACTGACAAGAAGAAAAGAAACTCAGATCTTGTAAATGCGTTTTCATTTACACAGTGTCTTTAAGTGATTTTTAATAGAAAGTAAACAAAAACGTAGCCACACAGACTGAAAAATGTCAAGTCGCATTAAACATAGTGGCTAGCATAAGCGGTAATGATTTTGGGCTGCTGTGCAGGTAAGGTGGGTTCTTTTCAGAAAAATAGTCACACCAACATACAAGCTCGCATTGCTGAAATGCACAAAATTGTTGAAGACAAAACTAGCGGTGAAATTTCTTACCCGCTATTAAGTTTCACTGCAGGCGAGTAGAGCGGAATAAAACCAAACTCCACAGAATCAAAAAGCTAGAACAACGGAAAAGAAATGATTAAAAGCTAGAAATAAGAAAAAGGCACATTCAACAGTCTTTCAACCAAGAGTAAATGTGAACAAACCGTGCATTATTGTTTATCAAATGCGAAGCCTCTCAACTCCTGAGAACCAACTCTTCAAAATTTTTAAGCGGCTGCATTTGAAGAAAACATTACACAACTCAAACATAGATTACGCGACAGAGGTTAATAGCAAAGTCACCCCTTAATTCGACTTGATATTTTAGATGCAAAAAGTTAGACCCAGTTCAGAGGCCGAACTTTTCATGAGCCGAACCTAATACGATGAATTAAGTACATAAAAAAAGTTCGGCGTCTGAATCAGTTAAGAACGGCTATTTGAATTTGGAGCGGCTCAGCCGTTCTTCCCGCCTAGCTCAGCCGGGAATTTCGGCTTTGGAAAGGCTTTGATTCAGACGTCGAACTTTTCATGTGCCGCAATGCCGAACCAAATGCATACACCTTTCCTGAAAACCGCTGACCTTTGGATGTGTTTTGGTTCAAACCAGGAGGGAGAGGTGAACACGTCAGATTTGGCTGACCCTATGATCATGGCCATTATGACGTCACGGCGAAAGAAGCGCGCAAATGCACAAAATTTTCGAAAATGACGTCGTCGCCTCTCGCTGATACAATTTTTTGAGGAGGATTTCTCCAATCATTCCAGCTTCAAATGGTACTGTATTTGGATCTCAAGGAGTAACTATCATTTTTCTTTCTTGAGAGGTAAGTAGATTGTAATTATGACCGAAAAATCTCGCATAAAGTGCATTTAAAGAGTTACAGTCATCGCTCTGCGGTGGAAATATGTGGGGCAAAATTTTGACTGTTCGCCCTGTAAAATTACGTTTTTTACGTGATCAGTAGCCTAAAGAAACGTGTAACTTGGTCACAGAATAGTTTATATGTATAGGAAAACATTGTAATTGAAGATGATTTTGAAGAATGAGCAGTAAAAATGATCAGTCCATTTGAGTATGAAATATCTGCGATCTCGAGCTCGGAGTGTTCTTTCAGAAAACTAAAACCTTTCCACAGTTTCTGCAACAGGCCTAGCAAACAGAAATATTATCCACAATGACGGAAATGAGAATTTTCACAAACAAGAACCTAAGTTTAATTATTTAAATAAGACTTAAAGCCTTCCTACTGCACAACGGTGGTTAAAATGCAGACAGAGGATAAAAATGAAGACTGCAGACTTTTTTAGAATATTGTATTCCCATTTCCTTTATAGAGAGTTTAGTTCTCCTGTTAGCCTGAAGTATACGGCTCAGATTAGCCAGTGTATGGTTAGCTCGATCTCTCTATAAATGAAAATGGGAATATGATATTCTTAAAAAGCCTGCAGTCTACATTTTACCCATGGTTTGCCGTCTAGTATTGTAAGACTTTTCTTTAAATATAATGGCATACAAGGCCCTCTCTCCTCTGCATAGGCCTATCTTGTGTTGCTTTGACCTTAGGCTGGTAGTTCATAGTATATTCAATTTCCCATTGGGAGCCTTTACGGAGGAGAGAGTACAAGGCCCCATTTATATGGTCTTGGGTACTGGAGACAACACTATGAGATCCTTCTGAGGCAACTTTATCAAGTGTTTATATGAAATGAAGTTGTCCCTCCAGGATTACTTAAGCCTTTTTTCATATTCTAATGCTCAGTTATCCTTCTTCCTTTGGCTTCCTTTCAGTCATTTGATCACTGTGGGGTTTTGTGAGTTAATTTTGATTTCTTCATACCATGAGTTGCCCCAGGTAGGCCAGTATTTTGATGAAAAAAGGTTATGAGGCCTACCAGTGTTACCCTGGTTATGTTGCTAAGGGTGACTTGTGTTTTGCTTTCTCAACAAAATGGTGTGAAAGTTAGCTCATCTAGGGTCACTGGGGGGAGGGCTTTCTTTGTTACCTATGACCAAATAAGGGGCCTCACTGTCAGCTGTGATCATGTATGCTTATATAACAAAACTTGAGTTCCAAACTCTGGTCACCTTGAGTTCCTGTTGCTGATCTTATGATGTTTACAAAATTGGTACAACTGGATCAACAATTTAGGAATTTGAAGTTTGATTTATTTTAATTCTTAAACAATATTGTAACTTTTGTTTATGTCAGGAACCAAAAATGCTTTATGCAGAGTGTTTGTTGTAGTTTGTTTGACATGCTTCAGAAATTTTATTTTTCCTTTGTGCAGGTGAGGACGCTGAAAAAAAATTCTTTATGTGAAAATCTGAAGACCTCAATTCAATACATTGATACTGGAAATGAGCTATATAATGTTTTATAAATTATGATATTAGTTCCATGTACATTACCGCATTGTATCTGCTTGGACGGGACTTAAAAGGTGGATGGATTTGAATCATTTAATTGTGAGAATTAGTTTTTTTAATGGTAAATACATATTGAGTTCCTGGTGCTAGATCTCATTAGGAAATTTATCTTTTAGTTTACATTTTGTGTTGAAAAGAGTTAGGGGCGAAATAAAAACCAGAGAGGGAAGGGAGGTCACGTCAACATTTACTTCAATTTTCAACTGGTTAATATTAAGGGGAGTTTTATTTGATCGTAGGTTACCATCTTCCACTACCTTTGCAAAACCATCCAAGCAGGCCCGTTTTCTGACCATGTAAAGCTGTCTATTTATTGTCAATGTACTGTCAATTAAACATTTAAAACCCAATCTTGCGTGTGTTTTTTTGTTATTTGCTGAAAATGTGCGCTTATCATTCTCTTGAAGCCAATAATAAACTCATCAATGCAAAAAGCAACAGGGAACCTGGGATGGATGGCACTGGGGAGAAATCAGACTTTGGGTTCATGTTTACAAGTACAACCTCTGTGACACTTTTCTCTAGAATATTTCTTTGTAGGTCAGTTTAAACTTAATGTAAAATAATAGTTAAAGCTATCTTTATTTACATAAGATTTATGATGAAAATTAAAAGCATAAAGTATAAAGAAAATAACTGATTATCATTTCAAACTTAGAGACAGTAAAGCTGTTACAGTTTCTCAAGACAGATACTATTAGAAAACAAGGGGTTTGGTTATGATAAGAGATCACCTGATATTGATCTTTCCAGCTTTGTCTTAACCTTCCTTACTGAACTCTTTGTTTTGGCAATAAGTCATTTTGGCGTTACAAGTCGCTCCTGGATAAGTTAACTCTTATTGCCAATGGCTTAGCATAGGAAGTGTCCCTGTTCATATTTTCTTTCCTCTTTAATTCACTTGCTGCTTGGAACCAGATTCTGTATTTTTTAGTTCTTTCCATATAACATCCTATGAGTTTTCTTTTACAGCCTATACAGGTTTAATTGAACTCACTGTGACATTAAAAAAAAATTAGAACCCAAAGCACTAGTTTAGGATACCTTTCTTGTCAGAGGTGCGAGGCAAGAAATAGCTTTGCACTGCATACGGACGCCCGTGGAAACAGATCCTGCTCCGATCTCATATTTGACGAACATTTTGACATGAAATAAAGCACCTTTCTGCCAAGAGGTCTCATCCATGTTATTCTGAATATCATCCGTTTCATCTAGGTCTCCCGTACAGTGATGTTATATCATTTTACCACCTAAAATATCCACACGTCTGCTCGGCTTGCGTCAGTTGGTTGGTCTCGCTGAAGAAAATGTTATTGTTGACAGTTTTGCGGATAATTTAGCGCAGAAAAATAATTCCTTGGTACATTATTTACTTTAATTTCCAACCCAGCATATGACTTGATAGTTCAAATGTCTTTGTAAGGGAGCATTTTCCATCAAATACTTTCTCATATTTCGAGGGTTTCGAGTATTGATCAGCAGGTCCTCCACGCTATCGTGTACAAAATAATGGGTTTAAACCCACTGATCATTTTTATGCATATGTTAAATGATTCGTTTTTATCACCATTCAAACGTTTTAAACCATATCAAGATCATAATTTCGTGTTCGTGTTGTTCATCGTTGGGTTCTCCAGATATCGCCCAGGAAACGGGCGTGAAGCTTCACTTTTCAATCGCGTTTTCAATTGAGCGATCTCCAAATTTTGCGTGTTTTTGAGCCTTCCGACATCTAATTTTTGAAAACCAAGGTATTTTTGGACACAACATTAATAGGTTATCTTATTCCTGTGGTCTGTTGATCGCTTTCTTTCAAATTATTTGAGCAATCATCGGATGAGAAACTTTCCTGGTGTCATTTTTTAGCGGCCATTGAAACTTCACGGGCTGGCTCACGAGTGACGTCATAATGGCCAAGATCATCGGGCGCGCAATCGCATCGCTACGCAAGCAAAGTTGACCTCTCCCTCCTGGTTCAAACTAAATTAGGTTCCGTGAACAAGAAGATCTGTTAGATCTTATAACCGCGCTTTTAAAATTTAACTGTTTTCTTAGTACTACAGTCGCAACGCAGTGCATATTCCAAAGCAATCTTTGATGATTCATTGATTACTGTAGACATCACAGCACTTGATCAACATAAACTCTATTATCGCACCATCAGTCGTAGCCGTTGTGACATCTCCGATGACGTAATAGTCTTAATCTGGAAGTTTCTTCGGGATATGTATGGGCATGAAGATACGAACACTATTACAAACCGCTTTCTTTCTTTAAAGTCACGATTAAATTTAATTGTTTTTTTCCCTTGAGTTAAGGGTTAGCAAAGAAGTCACACGAGTCACATAATTCAAGAATTGCGTTATCTACGGCTATCTTTAGTACGGTGGTTATTTCCCTATCAATGACGTAATCTTTGCACGTTCTGACACGTTCTTTGCTTGGCTTGCAAATATTTAATTTTCTTTCCGATCTATGAACTCGCTGCGATGAAACAGTCAAAGGATTTACTTCATTTGCCTAAAACCGCAAGAAATACTCGCAAAATTACAAATAAATTAATGACCGTCGCTTCTGCCGAAATAAACTTGCAAAGTAAACACGATCTTATTTGTCACGTAGCGAAAGTGAAAGCTGCAACGTCAGCGCATTCCATGGCTGACGTAATACCTTTTTTCAGCGTATTTATTATTCCCTTTAAATCCAACGCTTTGATAAAGCGAAAAGAAAATATATTTTACCCACAAAAAAGAAAACAATATCCGTAAAATTGCCCGTGTGTTTATGTTTTAACAGCTTCTGGCGGAAAAACATCACACGTTGCGTGACTCAAAGTTTGGCCGAGCGGAGGTCTGCGTCTGGTCACCGACAAAAAAAAAAAAAAAAAAAAAACTAAACCACGGGAAAACCTAGAACCGCGCTCGGCTCATGGCCGCGCGGTTAATTAAGGACGGTGCCTACTAAATACAAAGGTTTTTGCGCCAGGTTAGGACCGTGCGGAAAAAGTAGATCTTTTCAAGGGCTATCGGAATCCACAAAGAAAACTGCGGGTAGCTACGCATTTTTTCGAGATAATTAGCCTTGAATCTCAACAAAAATGCTCACATTAGCATTTTTCTGAAAAAAGAAGAAAAGAATAAAAAAGAATATTTCCTCAGAGATTTCCTAAGAATTCACCTTTGCATACATTAAAGCAAACACATTTATAAAGACCTTAAAACTGCATGGTAAATGGTAACATAAAAACCATTTTCAATATGTTTTTAATAACAAAATCGTTGCAACAAAGCTCTTAGCGTCCCTGACAGCCTTCCTCGGGTTCAGCTGAAATACAGTCTAAACACGTTTTGCGCACAACCAGAAACTAATCATGTGTTGAATAGGCATGCCACTTCCATTTCATAACATAAAATGTAGGGGTAACCACGCGTTTTTTTAAAGTTATTCATCTTTTTTGAAAACTTTTACGATGCCCGTTACATTTTTCCCTGTCACCTCCCTAGTAAGTAAAACAATTGCGTATCTTGCACTTGTTTTGCGCGCGCACTACGTCATCTGCAGGTACGTGTTTACAGTTGGATTTTAGTATAATTTTCGAGAGATAACAGATAGTTTTTCAGCCGGAAGACGGTAACAGTTGGTGCTTAGCGATATGCTACTATTGTGGTGTTCCTGGGTTAAGTATACACGTATACGTAACGAAGGAAATCAAACATCTTGTGTGTGTTCATGTTGTGATTTTGGCCCGTTAATTATGCGGATTTTTCTGACCTTGACCGTGAGCCGTCATCTTGAAATAGAACTCTATTTAGCCGTATGTGCCTTATGGCATAAAGAGATATAGATAGATAGATAGATTAAGCGGCCACCCTCGGGGAAATTGGAGGTGACCGCTTAATAGTGGTTTGCTGCTTAATAGGGGTTGGTGTATTTTGAATATTTTTTACCATCGGGTTAATTAACTGCTTGCTAAACATGGAATCATGGTTTTATGAGGCGTCCCTTTCTATTTCAGACTATTTTCCATCATCACCTTTTCCAAAACGAACCAATGAGGGGTGGCCGCTTAATAGAGTTTCGACTGTATATCATTGAGTCTCTGTACGAACAGAACACATGAGGAGACAAACATAATTTAAGGAGAGAAGTCCATGCGCTTTGATAGTCGTGTCTTTGCGGCAATCGAAGGAAACCGGGCATTCTTCAGCACCAAGGGTTTTATGAATCTCTACCCCATGATTTACTTCTTCGTTGCCTCTCAGACATTGTTTGATGTTTCTATTTTAACTTTTATTTGACTAATTTACATTTCTGCATTCCAGAATTAACGCTGACACGGTATTTCCACTATCAACTTTTATTTTAAGTCGCTACAGCAGATTAATGAATATTATTTACACATTTATACTCTTAGCAAGTATTAACACCTATTAGTTAAACAATTACAATGCAGCAGTTCTTTCATTAGGTAAACAATATTTTTCCACATCGTAAATTAATGAGCTTGGAAAAAGTTAAAGTATGAAACCCACCAAGATCTAGAGTTGAAAATGATCTAGCTCATTTGAGCATAGTGCAACATTAGATTTTGAATGAAATATCTACAAGAAGAAACAAAAGTTGAGAAAATCTGACTTTCGATTAGAAATATGATGTTTCCGTCGAGTTATAGAAACACGAGTGAAAGTGTTTTGAGAACGAGAAATGCTGTGGGAACAAGGCGCCAGGCGAGTGTTTCCACAGTATTTTCGAGTGTTGGGCGTCACTAGTTCAACCGTTATCCTGTGCATTTATATTTGACGAGGTTACCTGAGTACTGTTTATACATAAAGCGATATTCATATTTTATGTATGCTGGCTAGTCCTTAACAAATGTTTTTTGCCGACCCCTTGCTTGGTAAAATATCATTTCGTAATGCTTGAATGAATGACTGATGCGCTCTTGATATAACAGCTGCATCTAGATATATACCTTGTATATAACATCCCTTAAAATTCCCATAATAAATCCATAGATTTAATTTGTTCAAGGAACATTTCAGGTTGTGTTGGGGGTGGGGTGAGGGATGTTATTATCGGAGAGAAAATGTTTAGGTCTACATTTGGAAGAAATTTTGTGCTTCAATAATGCTACGAGCTTACAAGAATAATACAAGTAATAGTTCAGCTCTAAACATACGGATGTGAAAAACAAAACAAGTTTAACAGTCGATGTCAGAAATGAACAAGACAAGTGTTCGAGCATATCTAACAAGATAAAATAACACGGGCTGTACAGTAAGGGCCTCTGATGATCGAAAGAAGTTTAATCTTCTTTCTTTAAAAGCAATATATATGTTTCCGTTTTGATTAGCAATAGAGCGTTTTCACTCACGTAACCAGCAGCCATGCAAATTTATTGGAACAAAAGAAAGTGTTCACATAAGAAAAGAGTTGAACTCCCACAAGATTGGTTTAGTACACCAACATGGCCGCCGTTTCATTGTTTTAGAACACCAATATGGCTGCCATGACGTCATGTGAAAACGTTCTATTGGTTGGTTTTGGTTTTACGACACTCAATTGGAAATTGCTTTATAGATTGCAGCAAATCCAAAACCAGTCACTATTTGGCGCCTTTGTAACTTCTGGGCGGCATGAATTTTACAGGCGGTTTATGCTCAAGCATAAATCAAACACAGTGTTGACTGCAACTCCCCTACATGGGCTAAATAGGTTTGTGCGGCTCCAGAGAGTACGGTATTTTAGCCATTTTGGTAAGAAAAAGGGTATCGATATTAACCATTTTGGTTTCCAATAGTGTATGGTCTTGAACTCTAGACTTGAATTAGGTATGTTTTTTAGAGGATGCTAAGACCATCAACACAAACGCTTCACAATGCCTTTAACATCTGAACTGAAGAGCTAATTTTAAGGCAGGTCTGAAACAGGGTGTGGGTTTCAGGGTTAGGTCTTAAATAGAATATCGAATTTTTGATTAGGTCATATTAAAAATAATGTAGGGAAAATCGCAGATTTTGGTCTTAAATGCGGTAACGGTTTTGGGAAATGGGCTGCACACCCCCACCCCAATTTTTAGGGAGTACCTCGGGGGTACAAATAAACATTATTCTTACCCTGATTTCAGTTTTGTGCATTTTGCTGACGAAGTGACTTGCATGGTCCTAGCAAAGGTGGTAACATGTAAATAAGCAAAAATCATATGTTAAATTGGCGTGCGTTCTAATTAGAGTATTATAGTTACTGCGTATCAATGTAGGTTCTGACCGTTCTGTGTTCCAGTGAAGAGGTTTCTGCACAACATGTGACTCCTCACAACTTGGACTGCATCTTAGCCGACAAACTCTCCCTTCTCAATTTCGCCGCGTGAGCGCGAACCTCGTATTCCTGTAGATCGGCAAAATCTGATGCAAGAGCGCTCTGGGTCAGCGTGGAACGTCTGCAGCTGAAGTCGTTTGTGGCCTTAGGTCGGGGTTTGACAGATTTGAACACCATATTGTAGGTAGCCTTAAATCGATTGTTGCGGAACGCGAAAAGGAACGGGTTTAGCGCCGAGTTAAGGTAACCAAACATCAGCAGCACAATACGCACATCATACGGAATGTGGTTGGCACACGTCTTACATAGAGTGGCGACCATACTGATCGAGGAGTATGGAACCCAACAGCAGAAGAAAGCCCCCACAAAGATGGAGATGGTCTTGGCCGCTCGGACGTTTTTGGAATAAACCTTTTTTTCTTCTGTCGAACGTAGTTTTCGGCTCTCAGCTCCGCCAAAGTTGTGTTGCTTGCGAGCGATGAGATGAATCTTGATATATATGGCACAGGTTATCAGCAAAGGTAAAATAAAATTTAGAGAAGAACTGAGCGTCATGTACTCCAAGGGAAAAGGGAAATAACAGACGCTATTGTAGACGAACCTCTCTTCTGTTCGCCAGCCCATGATGGGAAGTAAAGCGAACAGCAAACTGTATAACCAGATAATGAGGCTGACAATCAAAGCCCTTTTCCGAGTCATGAAACTGGAACGGCGGAAGCGATTCAGAGGATCACTGAGACTCTTGTAACGATCAACGCTGATGGCCAAAAGGGTCAAAATCGAGGTGGGTACAGTGATGAGGTACACCGTGATCCAGGCCTTGCACATTATTTCTCCGTGCTTCCAATGCCATTGAAGAAAAAGTCCCTCAATGTCAAACGGCACAACGATAATCACGGTGAGAAGATGGAGAACGCCAACGAGAAAATAAAGAGGTTTGTTGGATTATTGCGAAGGTTCTTGTTGACGAGAATAGCGCAACAGACCAAGAGGTTTCCAATGATTGCCACAACTACGATTAGTATGTGACACGTCGCGACTGGATACACGAAGCTTGGCGAGAATGAGACAGTATCTGTTGAGCTTGGGGTTGCCTGTGGTACGGAAGTGTTGTTCATCTTTTGAATCGGAGGCTGGTCACAGAAAGTTTACCGTGGCAAGCTTTGGAAAAGCACACACTAACACTGGCACTTTTCCCAGTTGATTTCTTCAAGCGGCAGTTATTCTACGCTGTCCCAGTTTTTCTAGGCTTGTAGTGCAGGAAGTTTCACAGATCCTTGGACCGGAGTCTGTTGTGATTTATACGACAAACAAGGCGCCCGTTTGCCAAGTGCTGTCGGAAAGTTAACAGAATCTACTTAAAAGTGCTTGTCAAGACTAATCATAAGTTTAATCCACAGCCCTTGAGATATTCTCTCTTAATTGAGCTGAAAATGAAAAAAATAAAAAGCACTTCATTAAAAGCGGTATTCTCAAAGAAAAGGTTTATTTAAAAAAACAAAAAACGTTTAGGTCAGGCATGCGTATTGTAAGAGCGAAGTTCCTTTCTTCTGGGTAATACTAGATGTATTTTCAGACCCAACTTTGTATTCTGCTCTTTAAAGACTCAACTTCAGATCTGCCGTTACGAGAATTTATTACGAATTTAAAAATTAAAGTTGCAATTGCTTCACGTGGGCGTTTTAAAAATGAGCTGTATAATTTTTTCCGTTGGATAATGGTATTTTCTAGTCATTGCTACCCTTGAGTCAGTGGTAAACAAACATAATTCTGATTCTGGCTTTAATCTCTCAGAGACACATACATGAATACCGATAAGTCGTCAATATTACCAGAGTGAATTTTGAACTATTTATTAATTTCCAAGGAAGTTGTATATCATTGTGTGGTATGACTGCTAGCAGATAACATCAGTAACAGAAACTAATTTGTTCTATCGTTCTGTCAAAGCAAGGAATAAATAAAAATGCTGGGAAGACGGAAATGCCATTTATAGATATACTGATAACAAGTGCTTTTGTGAGACGCCAATTTTCGGCTAATATTAAGTGTGCTACCTCAAAGATGAAATCTTTCTACAGACATTAGACATAACACCAGGGATGTAAACTGAAAATGAGAAAAGAAGCCACCACGTAGAACACTCTTGCACGCATTTCAACGGACGAACTAGAGCCATCTAGATGATTTACATATATATATATTAGAAAAATGTCGGTTTTATCAGCCAATTTTGTTTCATTTCCTCTATTTCATTCTATGCAAAACAAAGCAATTCGTGTTCTATGTCAAAACTAGGCCCATAATGATTTATTTAAGAGAACTTTAATTTCTTGATCAACTTACAGTTGTAAGATTTGGGAAGATTTGGAAAAATGAAATTTCATGAAGAGTGCTAGAGGGCTTGGTCAGCAAGTGATCTTAATTGAATTCTAGAATGATCAAAGAAATTGTCTTGTACAAACTTAACGTTTTCCCGAGTTAATTTGCTCATGGGAAGGTCTCGACCAAAGAAGCGATTAAACGCTCTATCGACATCTCTAATTACTTAGTAAAACTAAAAAGGTTATCTGTTGATAAGTTTTCTTTCTTCTGAAAAGCCAAGTTCATCGAATGTCCCAAAACCAGATAAACAAATGGACAGAGTATATATATTTATATATATAAAAACGTTTGAAACGGGCAGAAAATACACCATTCATTCAAGGCTTTCTTGTGATTCTAAAAACGTGATCTATTTAGTTTCCTGCAAGAAATGTCGTTTACAGTACATAGGATCAACTACCACCGATGTTCGGGTTAGGTTTCGTAACCACAAGTCTGCTATGCTCACAAACAAAACCACTTGTGAGGTAGCAGTACATTTCAATAAAATTCCACACTCCTTGGATGATTTTGAATTCCAATGCATTGATCAGGTACAGGCCCCTAATGACTCAGACGAGATCGATAGGTTTTTAATTACGAAAGAGGCTTATTGGAGTGCTCAACTGTTCTCTTTGGCTCCCCATGGCTTAAATAAAAGAAAAGAATTTCACTCCAAAAACAGAATTTGTTATTATTAACTTTCTCTTGTGTAAATATGCGTTCGCGCCATAAGGCAGTTCAAAGGCCCTTCCTTGGATTTTGTCAGCTTTTTGGGTGTTAGGTATGCTCAAAGG
>NW_028301565.1:7260000-7340000 GCF_042242905.1 Orbicella faveolata
CTGTCGCCCAGCCTTAGACTTCCGCTGAAAATATGGAGAAAGCGACAGAGGAGGAAGATATAATGGACGTTTTGATTTCCCTCGTGGTTCCATTTGATTTTATAGCACGCTAGGTCCGGACAAGTTAGAGTCACCACATATCAATGCACGAGATGTGAAAAATAACGAGTGTTAAGAGAATTATATTAACATGACGTCAAATGATATTTGATTTTACACGTTCTTAACCCATTGAAATACAGAAAGATGAGATCTTGTGCAAGAGTGTGCAGTAAAACAGCACCCAATTGCAATTCTCAATTTTCCAATTCCCCACAATTCACTGTTTGCCCCCCAAAGATTGAATTTAAGGAAAGTTTTTGTTCATTCATGGTACATTTTGAGAGAGTCTCTGGCTGTGATTCTAGCTTTACTTGGTGTGATTTAAAACTGTTTTTCTGTCAAAGTTGATTTATTTTTAAAGTAACAGTGAATTTTCGAACAACTATTTTTCATTCAATCTCTTCGCAAGCTTGAAACGACTTGACGAATCAAGCGATTCTGGAGGGTTCCCTTTAGGTTCGACTTGGACTGTTTTAAAACCAATGAAAATGAACAGAAGTTAAACACCAAAGACCCCACTGAGCCATGCGTTTGTTAGCAAGGCATGCGCAATTCAACCGGAAGGTCGATAGACGGAGCTTTGGAAGGTCGCGCACTTCAAGGGTAACGAAGACCCAGGGTACGAGGTTGTTTACCATTATGACATTTCTCTCCTTTTTCAGGCTGGATGCCTGATAGAAAGGGTAAAACTTCCTTTTACATTTTTGCAAGGCCCTTTCAAAGCAAAGGGATGCAGAGTGCCCACTGTAGGTGTGGGTACCATCGTCTATGAAAGATATTTGAAAGGGTTACCCTTTAATGAACATTTCATAGTATTAACAGCCGGCAAAATACAACAGTCTTAAGGTACAAAAAGCAGTAGGACGTATATTCCTTGGTATTTTAAAAATACTTGATAGAGCACAGATTTACAACATAACATCTCTATAATGTAAGACGGCCTGGCCAGACATGTTATATTTAAACAAGATCTGTACCTGACAGCACACTCAACAGCCTAGGATATGGAACAGACTGAAAATACTCGGCAGGTATCAACGCGGCACAAATAGCACTCCTTCTTTGGTTTTTACTACCAAGCGATGCTATAGAATTTCCAGTGCCAACGCGGCCCTGTTTGCCAGTGGAAACTGTCGACCTCTCTGTTGATTCACCTTCCTCGTGGCCTTTCTCTTTCCGTAGAAAACATAATGATTTCCTCACAGCATTTTCGCTCTACTTCTCTTTTAATTCAGAGTTTTCATGGGTTTTCCGCTTCCGAAGAAAACGTGGTGACCATGATTTCTTCATAACATTCTGGCTTTGTGCCTGCGCTGATAAATGGCCATTCTCGTACTGGCCAATCGATATCTCAGGATTGATGGCTTGTTTAGAGGAACTTTCGCTACCTTTTAAATTAGGATTGCCATGACATTTCCCCTTTCGAAGAAAACGTGGTGACCATGATTTCTTCATAGCATTTTGGCTTTGCGACTGCACTGATAAAAGGCCATTTTCGCACAAGAAAGCTCAAGACGGCTGGTTTGTGGACAAGAACTTTCGCTCTCTTTTGATTCAGCGTTTTCATGGCACTTCTTCTCCAGTAGAAGACATGGTGACTTTAATTCATTGATGGCGATATCTCTCAAGCTTTGTACTTCCATTGGTAATTTTACAATAACTGTCTAATTTCTCGCGCGCTGAGTGGCTCATTTTTATCATCAGTAAGAGTACAGACGGATAAAATTTTAATTTATGCAAGCTTTCAATTTCAACTTTCAGCTGTCAAACTGTCAACTTTTTAACCAATGCGATTTTATGGACTTTTTTAAGAAGCCAATCAAAAAGCGAGAAAAGCTGTTTACAATGTTCGCGTCATTTTGAATAAAATTCACTTAGCTTTGTTCACGACAAGTTTACGGTGTCTTTTCCCCCTTTTATTCCCGACATTTGACCATTTTGGGGTCTTGTTATTGTAAAAACAAATTGACGTCAGTTTTTTATGCGTCTGTCCTCTTATTGATGACAAATTGCGTCATAACATTGTCAAAGTTTACTGCGGAACCACTCGCCTGCGGCTCGTGGTTCCACAGCCACTTTGACAATGTTATGAGGCAATTTATCGTCAATTAGAGGACAGACGCATAATTACATAATTACTGCGGAACCACTCGCCTGCGGCTCGTGGTTCCACAGCCACTTTGACAATGTTATGACGCAATTCATCATCAATAAGAGGACGTCAACTGACGTCAATTTGTTAATTAAACGGCAGCTGTCACAAAAGGCGAACGCGATATATCAAGAAATTGGGCAACTGAGAAATTGACAATTAGTTGTTCTTCTGTATCTGATCTTTCGTGATGACGTCATGTGCTTCTCATTTCCATTTTCTCTTGTTCATACCGCTAATTGGGGCGAGTGTCAAAATAATACCATTGTAATTTTAAAATATCTATATTACAACTAAAAGAACTCTAGCAATCGACGTCATAACAAAAATAAACAACCATGTGATCAAAATGTAAGGAATGACAATTACGGTTATAATTCAACTGTGATAGAATCCGACCGATATATTGTTGCAAGTAGATTTAGGCGTCCCCAATTAGTAGAGGGATCCACCCTCGGCTGTGATGTTAACACATAAATTTAATCAAAACTGGTAGAAAAAGTTTAAATAGCAAAGAAAAAGGTAACTCTGATAGCCGATACTATATTGAAAACACATTAAGAGTAAATTTAGCAGTTCTGGCCTCAAATGGACTTGTTTGACCGGATACTCGTCCAGCTGCTCGTCATTGGCTGGTTGTTATTCACAGTGGAAAGCGGTCAGTCTGGTTAGACTAGTGAACGCAAGCCTGTTGCCGTTAGTAATTTGTCATTGCACAGGAATTTACTATATAGCTCTGAACACCTGTAACACAGACATAGACATAGCCACCAACAACAGTTCTTTTCAGAACTACCCTCACCCGGACGATCACACTATACGAACTATAGCCATTATTCTTGGACAATTCTGTCCAAGGGAGAAAGGCGCATGTAACCGAGCTGAAGAAGCACGGTACGTAAGACAAGAGCAAACACAGCAAAGTAAATAATCAAAAATAAAATTTTATTTCAGACTGGCGTATGCGAATATACAATATTGAACTAAATGAACGCAAGCAACTTATTATAAGTAATGGCTTTTTTAGTCTCCCACGCAGACACTTTTTGGCCTCGTCACGCAATCTTTCCACCCGACGAGGGAAGGAACGCCTTGTGTGACGAACCCAAAGAGTGACTATGGCTTTTATAGCGTGACAGAAATTCAAGGCTACAACGTAGTGATTCTTTTTCAGGTTGTAGTGTTAACCTAAAATGCTTGCACACTACGAAGATCATTTCACTTATTTCACGTGTTCGCAGTACGCGTGACTGTCTTTCAAATATTTTCGAGGTAATATACAAAATTTAGAATTTAGAAGCCCAGCTCCTATTCAAGACTGATATAAAAAAAACTTCATGACCACTGACTACAAAAATGTCCACGTCTGTATCTGAGGTAATGACAATAAGATGATAAATGCGAACCGTATATTTATCCTATATTAAACCCAAAATAATCAAATTACCAAAGCCTCTGTTTCTTTGGTTTGTCGTTAAGTGGATGATGTGAAGTCCCCTGAAATTTTCCCCGCTAATCAATCTACTCTTTGTACAAAAAAACTGTTTCATTGAGATTTGAGGACAATTAGCAGTCTGTCTCTGTTTTGGGATTCAAGCTCTGCTCCAGCCTGAGTTTTCTCTAACACTCCTTCCCATGATGCACTCTCTAGAAAAGCCTTTTCCCCCCTGAACAATACAGAGCGATAGTTGACCGCAACATCGCCTGCCTCCAAACCCTTCCCACACATTGTTACCTCTGCCTCCAGTGCAGAAGAAATTCGTTGCCAACATTTTGCGCATTGTGGATCATTCCCTCGTCCATAGCGTTCGCCAACACGCTTGTTCGTGCACGATAATTCTTAATCCGTCGGAGGTCCTTCTCCGATCTCGTAAAACAGACTTCGTACGTCCAACATGGAGGCTAGTTCAAGAACTTGTTTTTCTACGCTGCCGTTGAGAAGAATTTCTGCGGCTGGAAGTTTAGGGAAGCTTTTCGGATAGTAGTCGGAACCCTGAAAGAAAATCAGAGGTCTGAAAAACATCCGAAAACGATCATAGCGATGACCGTGCAGTTGCATTATCAATGATACATATTGTTGTCTTGGTGTTTATCCTCTTTGCACCAATTGCCTTTAGGCCTCAAAATAGAAACAACTTTCTTCTAACACTCTTCTTATATTTTGTGAGAGAGAGGTCCAATACAGTAAAACCCGCATGTAAGAAACTAGTGGTTTGAGAACCTGATGGCTGAAATTTGCCATTTTAATACTCAAAAATATACGAACCTGTTTAGCCAGGCAAGATCAAGCGGGTTCTTAATTGTGGGTTACAGTTAAATTATGATAAACATTTTAACCAAGGAGTGTGACTTTGAGGTTGACAGTACCTTAAATGCTCGATGAAGATGCATGGTATAGAAACAGAAGATATAACGAAGAATCATAAGACGAAGAAACTCGTCATCGAGAAGCTGAATAAAAACAACATCTGCCAAAAGAAAACAACAAGAAGATTAAGAGGAAATTATGTTTCATAATCCACCAGAAGAGATACGCTGAGATCTTTCGTGCACTGCGCACTTTCTCAATCCATAACTCTCAACTAGTTACAAGTCGTTACAGGCGATGGCAGCATTCACGCGCCTCGTCACTCACCAACATATCGAGACCAGTCGTAAAATACTCGGAGACTGTCGTTCATTATTCGTCGAACTTGCCGCTGACAGCTATCCCACAAGTCGCTACGAAGGTCGGCAATACTGCAGACGTAACAGAAGGCCACCAGCGGATTGAAGAGAAATAACGAGAAGAGACTTCCCTTTCGACTTTGCTCTGCAAGATTTGAATGCAAGAGATAATCTGTGGTAGCAAAAAGGCCATAACACGAGTAGATAGAAATTTTCTAACTGCAACTAATCCCTTGCTGAAACTCCCAACCCCAAAAGCAAGCTTCAACCCCTCAGCTAGAAGAACAGTCACCAAAAGCACGCAACGCGATCAGCTAAAAACCTACAGTGTGACCATTCAAATAAAAGTCTGGGATTAAACGCCAGTGTGTGACTATTTAAATGAAAGCTATTGAGCAGTACCTTTCAACGAGGCAATAATTGATTTAAAGAAAAGTCTAACCCTTATGGTAGCAGCTATTTTGTCCCCTTTTTTCCAGTAAGGAGTATTGCATGATACTTAGAGTGGTTGAGTGGCATAACAATTTTATTTACCTTGCATGGTGGTAGGAACAGTGACAGGTGACATCAAACAGATTAGCGGTTGCCCAAACAAACTTGGAAAGTACTGGAAAGAAAAATGAAGAAGTTTTTGATGACAAAAAAGTGGTCACAGTAGCGGACCAGAACCAAGGACTTTTTTTTATTTTGAAAGTGGCAGTAACATGGCGCGAAATAGACTATGAGCAGTCTCTTTTTTGCTCGAAAATCCGTGGGGAAGAACGCAAAGAAGAAAGCAACACAAGCGAGCGGTTGCGAGCGTGCGAGCGTAACATGCAGAGACGAGAGTCGCAAGTAGCGTAACTCGTCTTCCGACGCGCGCGCTACTCGCGGCTCGCATTTCACGCCCCGACGCTTACTTATTTTGCGTTTTTAGCGTGGTTTTGATATAGCCAAACGATACAAAATAATCATTATTCCTAGACCAAGTTCTCCCAACCAGTAACGGAAGATAATGAAAAGATAAGTAAAACTCACCTTAAAAGCATGACTGTTTGAGCTATCCACTATTATCATCAGTGGCTTCCTACTGAAGGGCACAAGGTCCTCTGGGTACAGACTAAAACAAAGGGATATTAAACAAAATTAGACTGCACTTTCTTCATCACTACAATCTCAGCTGAGATTACACAAACAGCAGTTTCCTTTATAAATTGTTTTGCTGTGAGGTACAGAAACAAGATACAAGGACCTCCTCTGGCACTTCTCCTCCGGTGTGGAAGCGATAGTGTAACAACTGATAACGAAATATTTTCGCCTGCTTCCTACATATATAGACCGGCTGGGCCGTTGTTTCTTGAAGGGAGTGCAGTACGGAAGAAAAACTTGTAAAACTGTTTTGTGTCAAAGACACAGTACAAAAGCAACGTACCAGTGTACATCCTTCAGGTTAGTCCTCGGGCGCCTCGCGGCCTCTTCGTTTCCCGCCTTTTTATGATTCATAGCAACTCCTCCTTGCTCGTACGGACCTACGGAGACAAACAAAGCATTGTTAAACAAAGAAATTACGAGAATTCTATGCGGCGCAATCGTCAGTCATGATTGTTCTTCGGTGTCCATGTACCTTCTTCTCCAGCCTTTGCGTTTCCAGGACAACCATCACCAGACACATACACCAACATAACGCCACTGTTAGGAAGTTCCTGAAACAAGAACAGCAGTTTACAACACACACCTTTCTGATTCCTTCGCGTAACTGTAAACACAACTATGATCCGGAATAAACATCGTCAATTTCTTTTCTTGTATTGGGTTCAGTTTAACATAAATGAACATGAACAAGTGAATGAAATTTACGTGAGATAACTTCAGTTGACGCCCTTAAACTTCTTTTAGACCAGGGTTATCGGCGACACCATTCTGTGAGAAGACGATTTAGTCTAGTCTAGCCATTCTTTGCTAAATATATATAATCCAGACCTAACTTTGGCATAGTATTCAGTTAAGAAAGAATAACGACTTGGTTGAAATTGTTTACTAGACTGAACTCGTCTAGCAAATAAATAACGAGGCAATGAAACGTATTTTGCCCGCAATAAAGTGAAAAGGATGCAAACCTTAACACCGCAGGCCAGAAACACGTGCAGCTGGGATAACGTTGGCTTATACAAAAGGTATTTATGAGGATTCGGTCTCTTGGATGACGCCCGCTCGATCTCGTTGGTCTCCTAAAAAAAAAGGAGAGAACTATCTGAGCTGAGACACAACTTTAACAGTTTCTGGCCTAGAATGACGACATTTCTAAGTGTCCTCAAGATTCAATGACACACAGTTTTGACAGTTTCAGGCGTAGTCTTGACAGTTATAAGAATGACGACATTTCTAAGTGCGGGACCATGTACTCAAGATTGAATGAGTACGCGACTTACGGCAAAGTGGTTGCTAATCAACTTACAGTCATGTCGAGGTAACATGGTTTGGAACACTCGCAAAGGTTTGTGTTATTTTTCGATTGGCTGACAAGAAAGATCAAGAAACGGAAAACTTCCGAGTACTCCAACGAAGATTTTCCACAAATGACAAGTAACTCTTGTGTTTATTACAGTACGCAGTCATGAAATGAGAGCACGAGCGTCTTGAAATCTTCCCCAAGTCAGCTCAGCTGTTATTAGTTTCATTTTAAAACAGACTGGAAGTTATTGCTCACCCTATCATCGTCAGATATTTCAGTGAAAGTGGCCAAGGTACGTGACGGGGCGTCCTCGGGTTCTCTCTCTAGGGCCTGCAGCATTCGGAACATGTCCAGTGTCAACTCGCTGAATTTGACCTGGCAATGAGTCATGGAAGGAATGATCAAGATACAAAGCTTCGCCAAGAAAACATTTAATTGCGTCAACACATCGGAGTACACTTAACAATTAGATTATGAGCTCAAGATTCCTATCGCATGATAGTTGACGAGGGTGTGGCCCGAGTCAACTATCAGGTGTAGAAATCGAGAGCGAATAATCTAATTGTTTCAGTATAAATCTACTAGTCCTTCAAAACTTAATCTAAATTCTCTTCACAGACACTTCGAAAACGCCAAGAGGCGGCCGTCATTTTGTTAACAAGGGCACACTGCTACGCTACCCACTATCTACCACAGAATAGATATTGAGTAGCGCAGCCAATCAGAGAACGGAATTCATGATTAAACGCTAGTGGATTTATACTAAAACAGAATATAGATAGTGAGTAGAGTAGCCAATTAGAGAACGGCATTCGTAACAGAACGCTAATACATTTAAACTAATAACTGTCAGTGTGCGATAGACAGTTCTCAGGAGTAGAAGGGCGCGTCCTTATGCTAGCGTGAGTAATGGATGAGTGTTTGTCACATACCTGCTTCTCACAGTTTCCCACGATAATGATCTCCTGCAAAGATAACGACGTACCACTGACCGGTCTTTGTGGTGGAATTTCCTGAAAAAATAAAAATAAATAAACCGATAAAAACCTAAATAAAAAAATCGTAGAGATGAATCGGCCATCTACAATGTCCAAACCTAGGTCTGCTTAACAACAATTAAGTCTCCAAAATCATCTGGGTGTATGTAAGTGTCGTTCCTCTACCGTATCTTAAGCTTATTAACCGTTCAAGATAACTCACGTTTTCTCCCATCCTGTGTGAAAGAGTCACGGGAACAACATCCGGGGTCATCACTGTCACCAGCGAGTCTGCCTGCATATCAGGAAACAAACAAAACAAAACACAAAACAGGTTTTAGAGGAAACGTGGCAAGACTAAGTTTTCACGTTAGATTGCTGGAAAATTCGCGTGGAAGAATGTAAAACCCTGAGTAAACGAGCAGAGGCGAGCGGCGGATTTTGCGTTCTTCCCCGCGGATTTTCGAGCAAAAGAGAAACTGATGACAGTCTAGACCGATTGGAACTAAATTAATCTTTATTGTTCATCCCTACCTCCATAAAAGCCGTGACTTCACTAATCACCAGCCTCCACTCTTCATCGTCGTCAGCTTCATACACATTCACATATTCCTCTACATAGTGATGGAGTTCCTGGTAAAAAAAAAACCAAAAATTTCAACTTGTAATGGATTGACCAAGACACCAAAGACTACAGCGATAAAAACGGTTTGACATCTAAGCCACAGCTCGTTATCGTTCGGTCTACTGTATGGGTGTTTCTTAGCCTGAAATGTCAGTTATCTCCCGTCCTCAGCCTAATCCCCACTGCAAGAGAGTCACTCGCCTGGGAAAAGTTGAGGGCGGAAGATGACTTATATTTCAGGCTAGGGGGTCCCTTCGGTCTTCGTCTCCTATAGTCCGTTACTTGCAGCCGATGTTCTACTGCCAGGTTTCTTATTTAATAATAATAATAATAATAATAATAATAATAATAATAATAATAATAATAATAATAATAATAACAACAACAACAATAAAAAAACTGGTTGCGTACAATGCGTAGCTTGTTACGTGTGAACCACAGTCAAAGAATGAATCACCTGTATTAATTCCTTGACAAGATCCACCTTATTAAGAAGAAGACTGACAACAATGAAGCGCGCATAGTAACGAAGCTTTTTCACCATCAGATCTGGCCTGAAAAGTCAATTGATAAAACATTAATAACGAGCGCATTCAACGTTTGAGAAAACGAGGGTACATGTATGGAAAGTAAATTAATAATCTGACAAGAAATCTCTCCAGCTGTGTGTCAGTTACTCCTACGTAGGTGTCTGTCTGAAACTGTCTGTATTCTTTTTGGTGATAAAACATTGCCCAGCTCCTGTATGGCTTTGTCCCAGGCCTTCACGATCAATTCGGTGACCTAAACGAGACGAGACCAATTGACTCGAAACGGATTGACCGTGGCAAATTATCGAGGTCTAGGAACTAGGCAAGATAAAACATTAGCCAATGAGCGCGCGTTAAATTTCACAGGTATTAAAAGGTGCCAAATTTGACCTGAAAAGGTGTGGCTTCTTTTTAGAAACTAACGTCAAATGAAACAATACTGTATACTTACTTTTCTTCCTTGCTTGCTTGACTGTAGTATGCCCTGGATCGGATGGCAGAATAAAACCCAAAGGACTCATGAAGGTAGTTTGCTTCACTTGTCCTAAGGCTGAAAAGTAATGAGTAAGAAAAAAAAAACACGTAAACAAATAAATAAGTAAATAAATAAATAACATAACCGTCTACAAAAATTGAAAAGCAACACAGAGAGTACAAAATGACCGCTGGTCCCCCTGCAGTCATAAAACACTGCCATTTATGTACACAAGACCTACCCTACAATTCTTTTTCCCAAAGTATATATTTCTGAGGCTATCTTATAGGTTTGATAAAAAACAACTATTTCTCACAAAAAATTAATCACTACCAAAGTCCAACCACTGCCATCATCATCATCACCTTGATGACCACCATTACCACAGTTGCTGCTGCCACTACCACCAGTATGGCTGCTGCCACTACCATCATCATTGTCATTGCTGTCATCACGGCTTCTTGTGCCAGTAGGTGCCTAAGCCATTGTTGTCGTTATCAATTCATCATCATCACTACTGCCTTCGTGATAGCTTGCTATGCCAGTTGGTGCATAAGCTATTGTTGTCATCATCACTGCCATCATCATCTTCATCATCATCATCATCATAATCATCATCATCATCATCATTGTTGCTGTTGTCTTCATCATAGCTCCTGTGCCAGTTGGTGCCTAAGGCTCCAGCATTCTGTTTCAATGCCACCCTCTCCCTAAGTACCACTTTTGCAACCTCCCAGGAGCTATACCCTGCCATCCCTCTCTTTACTACAACTACCCTCCTCCATTTATCAGTACCTGATTATATAAATTACAGTTGCTAAAATTTGTCACAGGAACAGTATAGAAACTCTTACTAGTAATGATAGTAAAGTTGTCCAATTTTGGATGCAATTTCTCCTATCTGCCATCTTTTCAGGTTATATTTAGTGTCCAAAATAGACCTAGGAAAATACAAACTAATGAGTATTTCTGTTTTAGGTGATCCAGTGGCCTTATGAGTATAGAAAACTAAAAAAATACAATTATGTATATTGCTGGAGACTATTCAGAACAGACTAGATCAGTGTGCACAAGTTCTTCTTGTCAATATTATACAAAATTAATTGAGAAGCTTAAATATGTTAGGTAAAATGCTGTTGATCTATTCAGAGGCATCTATCTGGTTTTTAACCAAGGGTCCTAAGAAACCACATCTGTATTACTTGAGGGACAAAATAGACCAATTTTGATATATTAAAATTCAGCATAAAACAATAGACCTCAGTACGAGGCTCTGGGGAATAACTACAGAGTTTGTGGGGTTTATTCCCCAGAGCCTTGTGCTGAGGTCTATTGTGTTAGGCTGAATTCTAATATATCGAAATAGGTCTGTTAAAGCTTCATCAGGCAAAGCAATCTTCAAGTAGCTTTATAAGAATTCAGTGGCCCCACATTTCTCATTATTTTCTGGCTACAACAAGCAATGAACCAATTCTGTCTACCTCTAACACATCCTTAATTAAGAAATTAATGTACCTGTACTTCTGCTGAAATTTCCACAGCTGACAGAAGAAAAAAAAAAAAGTTTATTTTTTCTTTATTTAATTCACAGTAAACCAAGAAAGCAGCCATAAAACACACACAAAAATAGACTGTATATACCTTTTCTAAAAAATATCATATTTACCCTAGTATAGACATCAAAAGTTTTTCCAAAATGAGTCTGCCAGTGCTTGTGTCCGAACTGTGGCAAGTCTCTGTGTTGATCATAAATTGAGCAAAGAGAAATTGACATGTACTTTGCACTGCTTTATTTACACCCACTAAAGTTTTTGAAACCCTAAAATTATTACTATTGTAATAATTTTATAATAACTTGAAGTTGGTATAATTTTAAGTTATTGACAGAAGTAATATTAAGTCTAGGTCAGGACAAGAGGCTGTGCCATCAGAGCTTCAGAGCACTAGTCGGTTCCTGTAGCATGAAGTGAGCAGGAGTATTTACGCTCCTCCTTTGTGGGAGGTGTGGTGGCGTCGTGGGTAGTACACTCATGTCCAGATTGAGTGGTCTGGGTTTGAGCCCTGACCAAGGTCATTGCATTGTGTTCTTGGGCAAGACACTTAACTCTCACAGTTCTCCTCTCCACCCAGATGTATAAATGGGTACCGGCGAGCTTAATGCTGTGGGTAACCCTACAATGGACTAGCATCCCATCCAGGGAGGAGAAGCTGAAATACTCATAGTTGCTTCATTCTACAGAAACTGGGATAAGCTCCTGTTTGATGGGCCACTTGGCTCGTATGCAGGCCTTTTTTTACTTTTTTCACCCATCACCTGGATGGAAGAAGCACTATGCAAGTAAAGTGTCTTGGCTCAGTAAACAATGCTATGACCCTGTTCAGGGCACAAACCTGGACTGTCTGATCCAGACTTCGAAATTCTAACCGTTAGGCCATTAATGCACCTCCACAGTTACTTTACTAACCTATGCATAATCTATGACTGCATGAGCTACTTTTCTTGGTACTCATTCTGCAGGATGAGTTGCAATACACATAACAACTTAACGCAACACAAACCAGACACTGGAAACCTCTTCTGATCCCCAGAACTGGAACAGACATTGCCTCTGACTATACAGCTCCCGATCAGCACATACAAAATTCATATTGCACTGTATGCAGTCTATGTAGACTGAACTCTCAACACCTAGAAACCACTCTCTTGAATCAGGGTAATCATTAAAACCCAAGGTAAGCAACATAGAGTTTGCAAAACGTCTTTCCTTACAATACATCAGTCAATCACAGCAAATTCCTCCTCCTAACCTAGGCTGTAGATAACGAGCTGAGAAATATTTTCAAGAACGCTGAGCCTGCACAATACGCTGTCCCTACCTGTCCCAAACTTGAACGTACAAGAAGCGAGTCAAAGAACATTTAACTTAAAGAAAACATCACCTATATATAGCACGAAATACTCCATTTCGAATAAACTAATTCTGCATGTATAAGGATTCTAAAGGAAAATATATATGAGGGTAATTACATATGAGGGTTTCCAGGAACGGGCATACCGATACACGCCCTCCATGCAGACTGACAAGTCGCTTGCAGATGATATACCACAGGGAAGACATCAGAAAAAGAGTAATACCTCAGTGCGTTAAAAAGCTGTCGTGATTTCTCTTGTAGTTGACAAAACTCCACCACGATTTTGCGTTCTTCCACTTTCGAAGGAGGAGAGTCGTTGTTTACGTCCTCCGCCATTTTTGTTAACCGCGCGGCCATGGGCCGAGCGCGGTTCATGGTTTACCCGTGGTTTTTTTTTTTTCGACTTCGGTGCGAGCAGACCCAAGCTTCCACTCGGCCAAATTTTGAGTCACGCAACCTGTGATGTTTACTCGCCAAAAGCTGTTGAAACATTAATAAATCTCATCTTTTGCGGGAAAAAAATTAAAAACCCAGCGCTCGTCAAAAATTATATTTTTTCAGCAGAAATTTAGCTCGGAGCAAATACATATTTATATTCGTTTGAATCGTCGATGAAATGACCTTTTCCGGATATTTTTTCCTTCGGGGTCAACCGAAACCTCCGATTACAAAATCACGCCGAACCTACACGTTGCAAAAAAATCTCTTCAAAACCCTGACTTCGAAGCGATATAACACTTCAGCGTTAATAGCTACCACACATCGGCGAACGGTAAATCTATTCCTTAACAATCCAGCTTTATCGTGTTAAAATTTCAGCGAAATCGAACAAAACCAGAATTAATTCGAATTTTTTTGTGACCTCACTCCCCAGACTTGACCTAACAAAGGAAGCAACGGTCGCCCATAGCAACCGAAAGACACGAACATAACAAAGCCGACGTTTCGGCCAAAAAACTCCAGAATTATCGCCTGAGAGCTTAAACTTGAATGGGAACATCTTTCTCGAACTTCTTTCAACTGATTTAGACGAAAGACTGGCCTCGGCGGGCTACAGAAAAGACCAAGAGAAAAACAGAACAAGACAGGAGAACAAGCCGATAATATTTCATCGCATGGCTTTCGGCACGAAAACGAAAATACAGCTTACTTCTGGATAAATTCAGCCTTAGAAGCCAGCAACTGGCCCCAAATTACTTTCTGTATCCTTACAAATGTCTTGATTTCCATCTCCGAAAGATTTTGCCCCAATTTTGAGCAAATAAACATTTCGTCGACGGTGACCGCCATTACGTTGGCTTGCATACTAAATTAGCTAACTTGACAAAATTCTCCCGTGGGGGGGATATGACGAAAAGAGCTGAAAGATGGCCTATAATTGGCTAATGATGAGATCATCCCACTGTCCACATTTGGTGAGAATCGAAAGTAACGCCAATTTTCTGTCACGTTTTCAATCTGTGGTCACTGGAGTGACCAAAATCGATACATCGGTCGGGATAGAGTTTTATTATTAAATTATATGACTTGTGTGACTACTTTGCTGGCCCTTTACTCGTGGAAAACACCAATTAAATTTAATCATGACTTTTAAGAAAGAAAGCTGTTGTTAATAGTGTTATTATCGTGTCATTTATATCGTTCATGCCCATACATATCCCGAAGAAAGTTCTACAAAGATTAAGACCATTACGTCATCGGAGATTTGTCAATGGCTACCACTGATGGTGCAGTAATACAGTTTGTATTGATCAAGTGATGTGATGTCTGCAGTAAGAAAAGAATCATCAATGACTGCTTTGGAATGTGCACTGCGTTCCGACGGTAGTGCTAAGCAAACAGTTAAATTTTAAAAGCGCGGTTATAAGATCTAACAGATCTTCTTGTTTGACAACAGACTGCTGTTGCTGAATAACGCGGGCTCTAAGCGTGTCTCCCCGTTACGTCTTCAGAGGACGGTGCCTACTAAATACAAAGGTTTTTGCGCCAGGTTAGGACCACGCGAAAAAAGTAGATCTTTGCAAGGGCTACTGGAATCCCTGGAGAAAAATTGGGGTAGCCATGCATTTTTTCGAGATAATTAGCCTTAAATCTCCACAAAAATGCTGACATAAACGAAATGGTTTAAACCAACAAGGGGGGTCAGACAAGGCTGTCCGCTATCCCCCTATCTCTTCATGCTTGGGTCCGAAATATTATCGAACAGACTTCGTCAGACAGTCGAAATCAAAGAGATTAATTTATTTGTAAACGAGGTTAAAATAAGTCAATTTTCAGATGACACTAACCTATTCTGTGCAGACGTTACTTCTGTAGAACACGCTCTTGACACGGTCGGTAGATTTGGTACCATCTCTCTAAGCCATTACAATTAGGATGGGTAAACCAACCTGTTTAAAACTTAGGGGTATACTTCTCCTATGATGAAAACAAGAACCAGCACTTTAATTTCGATTTAAAAATTCAGAAATTACAGACAAAACTGGATTTATGGAAAGCAAGAAATTTGACCCTGTTTGGAAAAGTTTTTATCATTAAATCGCTCGGGCTATCACAAATAGTCTATGCAGCCTCTAATGTCAATGTCCCAAACGAAATCAGATATGCCATCAAAAATAAGTTATTCGGTTTCCTTTGGAACAACAAAAAAGACAAAATCAAGAGAGAAAGTATTTATCAAGACTATGATAAAGGCGGAATTCGTATGGCTGATGTCGATATAATGATAAAGGCATTAAGACTTGCCTGGATCCCAAAACTTTTAAATCCCGACAGCCATAATTGAAAATCAATACCAGACTATTTTTTCCAAAAACTTGGCGGATTAAATTTTCTGCTCAGATGTAACTATGACACAAAATATTTAGATCCTAAATTGCCAGCTTTCTACAAGCACATTCTATCCTTTTTTCTGAAATTAAATCTCACTACAAGTATGAACAGGGGCAGGAAACAATCCTTTTCAACAATAAAGCTACTTTAATAGGAGGGAAACCCTTCTTTCTTCGGGAATGGTTTTCCATAGGAATTATTTGTATTAAAGACTTACTTAACGAAAACATTTGCGTATCTCGAACTTGTTTTGCGCGGGCACTACGCCATCTGCAGGTACATGTTTACAGTTGGATTTCAGTATAATTTTCGACAGATAACAGTTGGTTTTTCAGCTGGAAGCCGTTAACAGTTAGTGGTTAGCGATATGCTGCTATTCTGGGGTTCCTGGTTTAAGTACAGGTTCATTAAACTTGATTTGGTCACAGTGGGAAAATTTTGCTTTCATTTTAGTCCTGTCCTTGGTAGCGTAGTTGATTGCGTCAGTGTCAACCCCAGCGCGCGCGTGGTGCTTAATAACAAAAGTAGGCACCGTCCTTAATTACCAAAATTACCAAATAGAAGATGGTGTCCCTGTCCCTGTTAGTTTCTGTCCCGGTTTGATTTCTGCTTTATTGATGTATTTCGATTGTGTTACGTATCGACATGGTACAGTAAGCGTTTAAAAATAAAATAAATATGCTGCACCTTCCCCATAGCGGCCTCCTCTCCACAACTGCCATTTTCCTTTGTCCACAAGGTGGCCGTCGAGGAGAGGTTAGACTGCATATATACGAAACAAAACATCCTGGCCATTCGTGCTCTATAATTTTCAGCGGTGCATCTGTAGCGATCTATAATAATCAAGAGACGATGTCGGTAGAAAAATATTCTATTAATAATGCACGCTCAGCTCCAATAGCGGGGGCGGTTTTGTTTTGCTTGCCCAGCCGGCTTTTCTTCCTTCTGTGATTTTTCAAAATAAGGGGTGGGGGGGGGGGGGGGGGCCGAGCCTCTCCCCTAGATCCGCCACTGTACAGCAGCTTCATTCTAAATTACGTTATTGACTGGCCTTTCAACAATTATCTCTTCATGGATTGTTGTCGTCGTTCGGTTTTCAAACGGTTTGCGGTGGGAGTGTCTATAGATGGATGGAAGGGAAAAGTGTAATTTGGAAAAAACCTGCTATCACTCGTTTTCACATCTTGACACATCACCTCTTTATTTCACAAGTGCATTGAAGAAAAAGATTAGATTTAAAAAAAGCCTAGAACAGACGAAAATAACTTCCTTTTGCCTCAAGTAGTTTGTTTAGTCCTCTTTTTATCTAATCAGTAACATTTGGAAGTCACAATAAATTTCAGCTGACATCAAGTTGAGAGACCGGCGCGGGGCAATCTCAGAGAGCCCTTATTCCGATATATCCTTGGTCACGCCACTGATGAATGGCTCAGTGGAGCTTTTGTTTGTTTGTTTTTTAATAAAAGATTTGTCCCTTCAAGTTGAATTCCATATAAAGGATTAAGGACACCATTTAACACCAAGATATCCGTGCATAATTAAGTCTTCGGTATTTTTAAACACCCTACCACTAAAATTAATAAATCTCGGCAGGAGACAAACTAAGCACCTGCCAATAAATTAGTACAAACCTCTATTAATTCGCCTGGTAAAAAAACATGTCATTTATTGATAACATGTAAGGGGAGTCAGAAAATGTTTTAGAGAACTTTCAGAAGTGAGTATACTTTTTAAAGTGAAGGCAACATATGCTTAAGTTTACTGGGACTTGAACACCGCAAAGTGTATTGGTTAACCACCTTCTGATTTCACGACGACCAACAGTGTTTTTTAACGACGCAAGTTTCAAGCTAATGGGAGGAAAACCCGTGTCACAACGGAAATCTTTTGGAATATAAAGTATTTCAGATTTGTCACTGGGAGAACTGCATCCAAATCATGATCAAGAACAAACTTTGGGACTAAATTTTTGCTGTGTAAAATGCTGACCTTGGAACTATTTAAGCCAACCCACGTATGACACAAAAATTAAGTTTGGATATGTTCTACAAATACTTCACTATTCTCCATGTCATCATATTCCTAACACAATTTTCAGACGTGCAGCCACTGTCAAGAATTCGTTTAGCACTCATTACGGACACACATTCAGGTACAAATTGGACTGGAGTTTTTCAAAGAGCTCTTGAACTCCATGGCAAGCGTCAACATCTGCAACACGAAGTAAAGTTTGAATTTCTTACTGTTTCTAAGACAGATTTACAGTCATTTGGAGATATTCTTGATTTGCTGTGTCACGAGTTGCTTCCTCAACAAGTTCACGCAGTTTTCTTGCCGTCTAAGGATTCAGTTCCCAATGAATTCATTCAGTTCATCGGACTCATACCAGTGCTTATTTTGGGGACAAAGAGAGACTCAGCTTTTGAAAATCAGGTACGTTCTTTGACGAAATAATAAACGGTAGAAATCAACAAGTCGATTAACTTTTACATCATCTCCATGGAAAACCTTTTCTTTTTTCAATTTTTTTTCTTATTTTGACTCTGATAGTTCAGTGAACTTCTTAGCCTTTTACATACTTACTGCTTATAGCTTATTTTGAAATAAAAATATCTCATTAGTATGCCGACGACTATGGCATATCATTACATAGGTAAACACGCCACATTTCGCAGTGTCACGGCCCAAGTCTTTTATCTAACCAGGCAGACATTTCCGAGAGTAATGAATATTTAATTTAATATTTGTAAACAGTTTCTTCAGAACTATAAAGAAAACTCATACTTAGTTTGGAAAACTCGGAATGCGTCGGATTATTAATTAATTAACATATTTTCTTTTATTTAATAGAAGGTGTTTAAGAATAAGAACTACAAATTCCTTCGACCTGCTTCGACTCGTCAATCTGAAGTGATTCAAGGAATTCTTGATTTTCTACAAGTTAACAAGTACGCCATTATATATGAAATGCAGGATGGAAATGATAAGCTGGCAAAAACGATTATTTCAGGAGGCAAAACAAATACTGGTTATGTCTTCGAGGCATTGCTCCCCACCAAGGATTTGTACGATAGCGCGACCAAGGTTCTTGTAGCGGAAACATTGGTCAAAATAAAAATGCAAGAGGTCAAAGTAATGGTTTTAGCTTGCCGGGAGCACTCGGTGAAGACTGTTTTAGAAGTTGCGAGGGACCTGGGGATGGTTTCTGAGCATTTCCTGTGGATTGGAACAGAGGCTGTTGTTCGCGCCACAAGTAACACTTCCGTGGGGATAACTGTTTCAAACTTTATCGGAATCAAACTTAATACTTCAGAGGAAACTATAGGTAAGAATTAGTTTAAAGAGTGTTCCAAAATGCCCTCTTGCAATTGGTGGTCTGTTCTTCTCAACCAGTCAGGACAGAGATAGCGTTCCATGAATGTCGAGCCATCTAGGCGCAAAATTGAACTAACGGTAGCAAACTGGCTTACCTAGGTTTTTTTTTTTTGCACCTTTCACCAGTTTAATTTGCAAGTGTAAGGTAATGAAACGCTGGCTTTAGCTTGCCGAAAGTTTTTTTGAACACCACTCGGCACTGCACCGCTATCTACATGATAGCCATACACTAGGCCAGATCGAAAGCACCCTATACATGGCCGAAAGAAAAAAAAAATAGAGCGGTTTTCAATTGAGTGTCGAAAAGTAATTGGTTTTGCATTACCACCCTACATAATTGGCATTAAAAACTCGCGCCACCTTTTCATCCAATCAGAAGTAAAACCAGGAGCCATGATCGAGGACGATCATGGGTCCTGATAAAACTTAACCCAACCGTGACTCTCTCGCGCACGTTTACACGCGCTTTGCGTCCTTTTGTTTGGCCAGTTAAGATCTATTTGTGGATGTTGTAGGCATGTTAAAGTGTATCATTATCGATGTTTGCATTTTATTATTGATTATTGCAGCAATGAACGCTTTACAGATTCTTTCTTCTCCAGTGAAAGCCGATTCTGTTGACTCATTTATTACTGTTTTACCTCCAACAAACGAGTCTTGTTTTGGTGATCAGTTTCGATGGATTTCGCGTAAAATGTTTGTAAGGTAAGATGTATTAAATACATATTTGGTGTATACCACCTAACACAAATGTCCATATTGCTTTGTCTTTAAGTATACGTTGTTGTTGAGCCTGGACTAGCTCAAAAACTGGTGTGTACAGTTCTTTAGATACTACGTATTCAATTAGTAATTAAATGTTACGACAGGCCCGATTTGTATCAAGCAGCCGCCGCCGTTGTGTTCTTGGGCAAGACACTTTACTCTCATAGTGCCCATCTTCACTCAGGTGCAAAAATGAGTACCGGCGAATTTAATGCTGGGGGTAACCCTGTGATGAACTAGCGTCCCATCCAGGGAGGAGAAAAAAATACTCCTATTACAGAAACCGGGATAAGCTCCGGCCTCATTGGCCACTAGGCTCGTATGCACACTTAACCTACCTTATGGACTTATTAAATTTCCTGTTCTTTTCACAGTCATCTTGGGAACGCAAACGCAAGTTCTTCGCTCAACCAGAAACTTCTTAGCGATACCTACACTATTTTAAAGCATGAAAACAATTCTGTGAAAGCGCGATCCTGGATGAAAATTGGAACATATCGATACAAGGAAAGTATTCAAATAGAAGGCAGCATTCTTCGACAACTCAGCCGCATTCCTCACAGCGAGGCAAAGGCTCTTAGAATTGTCACCATAGTACATGGTCAGTATCTTTACAAGGTCGGTGGTGTGTTAGGCTGCGAAGACGGAGAGCTTTGTACAAAGAAAAGCTTGCAACGAAGATCACTTGAACCGAGTTGCGAGGTAGGTGTGCCTTGTTATGAGCATGCGCAGTCAAGAATCACGAATAACACGAAACGACACGACACGAATCGAAACGACACGGAACAGTTGTATGTTTTCTGCGTATCCGGTTTAATGGTGGACCTTCTGGGCTTGATACAGAACAAGCTCGGCTTCAGTTACGAGCTCTATCTTGTCCCAGATGGGAAGTATGGCGCCATAGACGATGCCACAGGCCGTTGGAATGGAATGATAGGAGAGGTGTTATACGGACATGCAGATATGGCACTTGGCTCCATAACCATCAACGCGCAACGCAGTCAGGTGGTAGATTTCACTTCTCCTTACGGCGAGGTTGGCATAGGAATGATGATAGCGAACGGAAATATTGCCAGACCTTTGATAACCATGGAATTCCTTGAACCATTTGGCACAAGCTTGTGGCTTGCTATTGTGACAACAATTCTTACGATACTCCTTGCGCTGTGGTTCCTGGACCGAAAAACGAGGGAGTTTTATTCTAAGAGCAAACGCCCTTTGTTGGGGGCAGAAAAGAAGTACTTTAAAAGGAGACAAAGAGTGACACTGCTTGAAAGCATGTCCTACACGTGGAGCACGTTTGTACACGTGCCGGCTGGAAGTGGTTTTCCAAGAAGCTTAAGTTCTCGCTTTGTGGCTATTTTCTTCGCGTTCGCCATGATCATCCTCAGCAGCACGTACACAGCCAATCTTGCTGCCACCAAGGTGAAAGATGAAGCAGAACCACCGATAACAGGGATACATGATGAAAAGGTAAACTGACAAAGAACTACAGATTGTCTCAGTACTAACTTACTGAGGTCTCTTTGTCCCTGTCACGACATAACACTTTAGGCAACAGTCTTCTTAGACATGAGGTTTTTGTGACAATGAGCCCCACTATGGCCGACTCTCAGTTTGTAGCGGAACCCTAATGAAATAAACTCATTTCTAGTTCAAGGTTCTGAAAGGCACGAATCTTATGATGCTTTTTCCTCGGTGATTCTCCGTGTCTAAGTGTAGTCCCACTCTGCAACTATCGTTCTTTAGATTCAGTTCTGCTTGTTCAACAAAATACAAATTGTTTGACTACTGACCCCAAACGGTGTCATTCTCGGTATTGGACTGGAACTAGCTTGCAACTGAGGCTAATGCGGGAAGTCTTTTCAAATGTAAGTAACATTAATGATATTCCCTGCATGAGCCTCCTTTGCAAGCTAGTTCCAATCCAATACCGAGAAATGCGAGAATATAAATATGTCTTATTCATGGTATTTTACTGGTAATTCCTTAAGATGCGATATCAGAAGCCAATAATTTCTAGTTTTTCGATAGCCCAAAAGTTTTCAGTTTTATTTGTTCACGCTTGCAATTGTCCCCTAATTTGTTGATCTTATTGTCATATTTTTTTCAACAGATGTTAAACCCTCCCCCAGGCTTTCGCTTCGGGACACTAAAGTCGAGCAGCACTGAGGCCTACTTCAAGTTTAATCATGACCCACGCATGCGTAAGATATATCAGAACATGAAAGACCATAGCGTGGAAAATGTGTATGATGGTGTCAAGAAAGTAAAATCAGGGTAAAGTTTAGTTAAGATGGAAGCTTCGGCGTGTCTCAGTGATATTAAAAGAACTTCTCGCCAGTTACCAATGATTACAACCCTTAGATATAAGAGAATCTCGCCTCCAGAGCCTCACCCGTGCACTCATTGTTCATTGACAGGAAGGGTTCTCGTTTGGAAACTCTCTGTTCACTAATAAACTGACTTCTTTCCCCGAGTTTGCCTATGTCACTGACCGAAGAAATCATCTTCTGATATATTTAGCAAGCTCAAAATCTATCTCATTTCGTATTATGCTAA
The DNA here is from genome assembly GCF_042242905.1 of Orbicella faveolata. Classification (NCBI taxonomy): domain Eukaryota; kingdom Metazoa; phylum Cnidaria; class Anthozoa; order Scleractinia; family Merulinidae; genus Orbicella; species Orbicella faveolata. Next base: position 7,282,407 of record NW_028301565.1, read on the forward strand.
ACTGAAGAAGATTCCTTCCATCAATCTTTAGCATCTTTTACCATGCGCCAGTTCGTGAGCGTTCCCTTCTAAAAGATTTCGAAGTAGAAACGTTAGCTTCGTAGTTCACAGTGTTATGACGCAGTAATCTAAATCATGAATTACTGGACAGTACTGTACTGCACAAATACCGATCAGTAAATTGATACATGTCATCAGATTCGAATTTTGGCTTTTCTTATCAGGATGTATACTGGCCACCCTGATCTTGTATTCACTTTTGTCTTCAGGGAAATTTCAGTTTACATAGACGACCAACCTTACCTAGAACACATGGTCTCTTCGCAGGACAACTGTTCCCTGAGAATTGTGGGAGAGCCGTTTGGCATCTCTGGCTACGGACTGGTCCTGAGAAAACAATCCTCTTGGACCCAGCCCCTCTCAAATAGTATTCAGCAATTTAGCGACAACAACGTGTTAGCAGACCTATGGAACAAGTGGCTTGTACGGAAATGCTTGAAAAAGGAAGATTTTGAGAAAACGCCAGACAGATTGTCCGTATATAACTACAACGGCGTTTTTGTTCTTGTCGCGGCCGGAATTGTTGTCTCAATTCTATTCTTAAGCTTCGAACGCTTGGTGGCTTCTTCTCGAGCAAACAGGAAAAGAAACCCTCAAAAATTTGAAATGAGAAACTGTGGCAGTCATGAAAGGTTCGCTGATTACTTTGTGGAGAAATTTCCTTCCACTCCAGCAGGGCTGAATAGTGAGACTGAAAACAATGTTCAAAGCGTGGCGGAACTCACTTTCGCGTCTTCAAACCCAGGGCTGCAGCTTGAAACATTGGACTATCATCATGAAGAACCAGAAGCGAGTAGTGGACTTAAATTTCATTCAATTTGTTGAGTAAAGAATTACAATACTAGTAGGAAGTGATGCATGGTAAAAAAAGCAAAGGACAGGATATAGATTCCTCTTGTAATCAACAGTCGTTAATAATGTTAAATTCCCATGGACGTCATAGCCCATTACTGTTTTAATTTGCTTTCTCTTTGGTCTAATTCTTTACGACCGCGGTGCGACATTCTCTCCAGTCTCAGGGTCACGGGGTCAATTTAAGTACGTTGAACCAGAGACAACGGGCACCGAATTAGAGGAAGACTTGCCTCTCCCGCCCAACCCTCTCCCCCTTCTGCTCTTCTAAAAAATCTGTTATTCGGCTTAACCTCAATTTTTTTCTTCATAAATAAACTTTATAAAGCAGGAAATAATTGCTCACAGAAATTAGACTTTTTAATCTTCTGGGAGGGCATGCTTCCGCACCTGTTACCTTCTCCCGTTCCTGGATCTGTTCCTAGCATGAGAACCCAAGACCAACTTTGGCTCAGCCTTGAGCCTCTTTCTTGTACCGAGAAACTCGACAGTGTTTAAAAAAGCTCAAAAGTTATGATTTCGTGCGTGGCCCTTCCTCAGTATTAATTACCTGATCAGCATGAAACTTCAGCTTCAACTTCTTTATTGTTGCGCTCTATTTGCAGAGTTAATAAATAGATGTTACATATCTCTATGGAAAGACTACAAAAATATGTACATGGTACCCAGAGTAGCCATTGGCTTTCAAGCTGGTTTCCACCATGTTAGACTAAATGCCGTAGAACATAAAGTTAATTACAGATGAATGCACGAAAGCTTGACGTAGTTTTGAAAAACGTAGATAACTTTGCGAGTTCCCGTAAATTATCAAGACCTGGAAAGCCTTCAAGAAATGGAGAATGTAAAAGTGGTGCACGACAATTAAAAAAAACAAAACAAAACAAAAAAACAGCCAAGCAAACAGAAACATTGAGAGTGGATAGTTATCGTCCTTGAAAACAAGACAAAACTCGTTTGTCAGTTTCAGATCAGAAACATCATAAAACTTCGGCAGCGAAGTGGAGGAGGGCGGAGGAGGGCGGAGGAGAGCGGAGGAGGGCGTGATTTCTTCCCTGCTCGGCCCACTAAATGGGGTAGTAGTCGGAGCTCGGAGGGGAACGTTACAAGTACAGCTATAGCCCATTGAGAATTTTAACGGTGACTCTTCGTGCAGTTACAAATAAGTTAGAAACCTGAAGAAAAAGGAAGTTTTAAAAAAATTAAGACCAAGAGATTATGACCCACTTGCTTACAAACTCCTTCCCTTTCCTTCTTTTTCAAATCCCATGTTTTCACTCTTCTCCGATGCCAGGTTACACAGTCTGGTCGTATTGTTTCGTTTGTTGTTGTGGTGAAAGAGGTGAGAATTCACATTAAAGTGGCACAAATTAAAAACAAAATGAGTTAAATTACACAGCAAACTTTCAAGACTGGCAATATAGTTATCTCGCTGTCGGTAACATGGAGAAAAGCTCGACGATTGACTTCGGTTTCCTTGGTGGCAGCCCTTTGAAGTCCACTTCTCAACCCAACAAACCGAGGATGAGGCATATCTCGGATCGCCACCCTAAGCAACTCCTGGACACTTTAGAAGCTTTACGACAATGCAAAGAACTGTGTGATGTTGTTATAAAGGCTGGGAATAAAACCATGTTTGCACATCGGGTGATTCTGGCGGCGTGTAGCCCATATTTTCGGGCCATGTTCACCGGAGAGATGGCAGAGAGCAGGCAAATGGAGATAACAATCCAAGATGTCGATGAAACAGCGATGGAATTACTCGTTGATTTCGCTTACACAGCGTCGATTACTGTGGAAGAGGGCAATGTTCAGGTGCTTCTCCCTGCCGCTTGCCTTCTTCAGATCTCAGAAATTCAGGAAATATGCTGCGAATTTCTAAAACGTCAACTCGACCCTTCGAACTGTCTTGGTATTAGGGCCTTCGCTGATACTCACGCCTGTCGCGATCTGTTACGTATCGCTGACATTTTCACTCAACACAATTTCCAAGAAGTAATGGAAAGTGAGGAATTCCTGCTTCTACCAGTGACACAATTACTTGACATTCTCTCAAGCGACGAGCTAAACATTCGCTCGGAGGAGCAGGTATTTACAGCGGTTATAAACTGGGTCAAATATAGCGTTTCAGAGAGGCGATGCCATCTTTCGCAGATTTTACAACACGTCCGTCTACCACTGTTATTGCCCAAATTCTTAGTTGGTGTCGTTGGCACTGATCCTTTGGTGAAAAGTGATGAATCATGTAGGGACTTGGTCGATGAAGCAAAGAATTATCTTTTACTTCCGGAGCAAAGGTTGCTCATGCAGGGGCCACGAACCCGACCACGAAAACCGACGAAATGTACTGAGGTACTGTTTGCAGTGGGTGGGTGGTGCAGTGGGGATGCCATCAGCAGCGTCGAACGCTATGAGCCACAGACAAGTGATTGGAAAATGGTCGCCACTATGAGCAAGCGACGCTGTGGTGTTGGTGTCGCAGTTTTGGACAATTTATTGTATGCTGTTGGGGGCCATGATGGTAGTAGTTACCTCAACAGTGTTGAGAGGTACGACCCCAAGACAAACCAATGGAGCAGTGAGGTTTCACCCACTTGCACTTGCCGGACCAGTGTTGGTGTTGCTGTACTTGATGGGTAAGTTAAGATATCATTGATAACTGGTTACCGTGTGACCTTGTGGGAAGAATGGTAGTGGCCAAATGGTCTGTGACCTGAACCCTGTTCAGAAAGGTCTAGTTTCAAGCATGGTTGGGATCACTGTGTTCTGTTCTTGGTTGAGATACTTTACTCTCACAGCATCTCTCTCCACCCAGGGTATGTAGAAAGGAACTGGCAAGTTAATTGGCAAGGGTAACCTGACAAAATATTTGTGGGGGATGAGGTAAGATGGCGCTAACTGCGATTGTTTAGCATGCATCCCATTCAGGAGGTGTAGCAATAATTCTGGCCATTTAATGCTAAGGAAATCAGATTTGAACATTTGCCTCTTGTGCCATAGTTTCAAATGAAGCAAATGAAACCTTTTGAGGATGCTTCCTTTGGATTTTTCCTTCTCCGATTGGTTTGTCAGATTTTCCCCTGAAATATTAGTTTTGATTCAAATAATATCAATAAATAGCAAATAAAAATCAATTTTCAATACAACTCTTCTAGGTACATGTACGCTGTTGGAGGGCAAGATGGTGTTTCGTGTCTGTACATTGTTGAAAAGTATGACCCTCAAGAAAACAGATGGTTTCGGGTGGCATCTATGAGTTCTCGTCGACTGGGTGTGGGTGTTGCAGTGCTCGACGGATATCTCTATGCCATTGGTGGGTCAGATGGTACTTCACCTTTAAACACGGTAGAGAAATATGATCCTAAAACAAATCGGTGGAGTCCAGTGGCTCCCATGGGAACAAGAAGGAAGCATCTTGGAGCAGCTTTGTTCCAAGATAAACTCTATGTTGGTAAGATTCTATAATATAAATTGATGATTCACTCTTGCATGTTACAGGTTAAACACAAATTTCCTTGAAAATTTTCATTGCACCACTAAAAAGCCTCAATTTCCTTGAAACCAACAAGTTGAAAACCGTTGAAAATTGTCCCTGGAGGCAAAGTGGACTTGCTTGTCCCATATCCCACACTGGAAGTTTCCTGTTTGAATATCACTTCGATGAGCAAATAAAAAGCGATTTACATTGACTAAACACATCATATGGAGATGTGCAATGGCCTCATGGTTAGTGTGACTCTGTATCGAGCAGTCTGGGTTTGAGCCATGGTAGGGGAAGACACTTTACTCCCACAGTGCCTCCCTCCACCCAGATGTATAAATGGGTACTGGCAAATTTAATGCTGGGGGGGGGGGGGGGGGGATAACCCTGTGATGAACTAGCATCCCATCCAGAAGGGGTAGAAATATGGGCCACTTGGCTTGTATGCAGACTTTACCCACAAAACACAACAATAATAACCAGTCCATTCAAAATATTTAGGCATTCATTCATTCACAACATTATCAACTGAATTTGTTGTACAAAATAATGAGTAAGTTATTTTTTTTCTGTTTCTTTAGTTGGCGGGAGAGATGATGCAACAGAACTAAGCAGTGCTGAATGCTATGATCCAAAAACAAACCAGTGGTTTCCAGTAGTTGCAATGAACTCTCGCCGCAGTGGAGTGGGACTGGCAGTAGTGAATGGCCAGCTTCTTGCTGTTGGTGGTTTTGACGGCACCACTTATCTTAAGACTATTGAAGTGTTCGATCCAGTGTCTAACCAGTGGAAGCTTTATGGAGGAATGAACTATCGCAGACTTGGCGGTGGAGTGGGAGTTGTGAAACTGCCACTAAGTGATGCATTTGGATGTTAGACTGTATTTTGGCAAAGGCTAAGTGGTCAAGGTCAAGATGCAAGTACAGAATATGTTTGGTTTGGCATTCCATGAGCTGTTAGAACCATTCAGTTTTGCTAGTTATTGTAATGAACCAGCATCAGTATTAAAACTCTACCGACAATACTGGAAGTGCTGTAGGTAGATCAGTGTGGAGATTTTGTTACTGACATTGATCTGGTGGTAAATAGTAACTGAACATATCAGCAATGCATGTTGTTCTGATAAGTAGCAAACCTTGGGACAATGCAAGAATTTCAGTCTAAATTTGTTGCAGTAATAATATTGTTTTCTTGGTTTTATGTTTACCAGTCCTTTAGTCAAATCTGTAAATGATACTCTGAGGACTGATATCACAAGTCGTACATGGATTTGGACTGAAATATATTTGTTTTAACTGTAGCCATACCTTTACAACCAAATATGATGTTTAACTTCAACTATCTAAATTTCAGCTAGTTATCTTTTAAAAAGTTAGGTTAAACTTGAAAGGTCATTTTCTCGAAAGGTCATTATCTCTAAAAGTGACCCAAAATTTTTCAGCGGAAACTTAGTTTCAAATGTCAGCCACCTTGACATCCATCAGTCCAAGGAGACAACTGACATTTTCAGGCAAGGTGAAACCAAAATGATTGAGGACATGTTTATTCTTTTGAGTGAAGTCATTGTTGTTTTTACTATAATTTCCATTTTCTTAGCCAAGATGTCAAATATAACAAACTTGAGTGTCACAATGAGAAGTAATATTAAAGATGATACCTTAGGAAGTAAGCTTTCAAAACAAAAAATTATGTATGAAATAGCAACTTCTACCCACATAGTCACTTCAGAAGAAAAAACCTTTTGTTTTACCCTTTTTGTTAATTCATATTACCTATCCACTTTTAAAAAAGAAAATATAGACCAAAATAACCATAGGCTTAGGACTGTCTTGTTAACCATCCCAGAAAGGAGCACTTTTCTGGCCAATATCTGTTAAAATCACTTGAGCCTTTTAATGTTCAACTACGTTGGTGCTTGTTCAAAAAGAAAATTAACAGGAGAGAATGCTAAATTAAACACATTTATTTAACGTTTTCTATTAATTACATTGAATTGTAAAGAAATGTACATTCCCTATTAAAAAAGTAATTTCTAAAAGTGTAGTATTACTATATGGCTTGTCCATGCCACAATCCACCATAGGAGAAAAGATGGCGGCTGTACATTTTACCACCATACCTTGCGAACCTAACACAGCCTATAAGGCACTAAGAAAGCCAAATGTTTATAATATTTGTTCCTGTACAAAGGACATCGAGTAGCCTGGGTTTGAAGATTTTATAACGTTTCTGTACGTTTTTATAGACGTTTTTAAAGTTGTTGTGCGCTAAGAACTGTGGGTAAATGTACCAGTCGTCATCTTTTTTGCTACGGAGGATTGGTTCTTGATGATAGGCTACAGTATGAACAAAATTGTGCAATTCGGATGGTGTCCAGAACCCCTGGCTAGATCAGAACATATAACACACAGGAATACTACTTCTAACATGTTGCATGTAGCATGTTACTTTCCTGTTCCTTACGCCTGGCATATCCAAAACGGTTGCTCATTTGGATGATTCCGAATTATCTGAATAAACTATATTAAGGATACACGAATCACTTACCTTGCTGGTGTTCGCTGATCTTATATGGTTCGCGGGCTCAGTGGTGTATACAAATCCCATCATGCACTTTGAGAAGTTCTCTTTCGGCTGCCATCATGGTAAGGTACTTGTCTGGAAGAAGTGGTGATGAAAAAATATCCGTTTTCATCTTAGCTTCTTGATCGCTTTGAGACCCTTGTCATAGCACATGTTACTCTCTGAACATTAAAAAACTACTGTGAAAATTTATTTTGTAAATTTGCTCCGTGTGCGAAGTATGATGGCAGAAAATAAATGCAAGTTAGGGTTAGGTGCACGGACCAATGTTACAAGTGACGCTGGTCAAACTGCTTATGATCTAGCAATGTCCTCAGGTCTTGATTGTGTTACACAGAGGTTTACATCAAGTGTAAGGGATGAAATGTTGCAGAAGCTTACTAAACAGATAGTCGAAGCTATCTGTGAGACTTTGGCGAACGAAAGTTTTTCTTGAAAACCGTTGAGTGCAGTTTCCCAAGTCCTTTTTCATATGTTTCAATTATATATACTACCAAATACGCGTATTTTAGGGTCCTGTTAGGGGAACGATATAACTCTATTGCCAATATTCCACTGTGAAGAACGCCTTAGAATTTTGTACTGCGCAGTAACTGAGATCTCAAAGTGAATCTCGTTGCTGTATTAATTCCACGACTGCGTCTTTTTTGTTAAAATTTCGAGCTTCCTCACCAATTTCTTGTTTTTCTAGACGTGTTAGTATTTGTGTCAGTTCTCTCATGAGTTCATATCATTTTCACAGGCCCTTGTAATTCCTGAGAAGTTTCAACACATTTTGCGTGTACTGAACACCAACATCGATGGAAAACAAAAGATTATGTTTGCACTGACCTCTATTAAGGTTAGTAAGGAGAGCAAAGTAAATTTTGCGTCATGCCATGGACAAGTGTATAATGTATGGGTTGCATTGAGGTATAGAACGTTTCTTCAAGTTAATTCTGTGTCGAGCATACAAATTTGTAGTTGATCACTTGAAGTGAAGTATCTTATCTCCAAGCAGCCATGTGTTCTGTTGTATTCGATATTTATGACACCACTGTGTTATTTTGGTATATTTGTTGTCATGATTTGAAAATGTAAGTCACATCAATTTTATTTGACACTCATTACATCCTAAAATGTGTTGTCAAACTGGTATATATCTCATATACCAAAATATTAACTTGCTGGAAAATTTTTTTTTTGCAAGATTTAACATAAGCACAAATGTATTTTCAATCTGTCAGAAGACACTGTCATTTTGACATGGCTAAGATTGCTGTGATTGTTTCTTTCATGTCTACAGTAAGTGAATCAATTTATATTGTTTGTAGGGTGTGGGGCGAAGGTATGCAAACCTTGTGTGTAAGAAGGCTGATGTTGATATGAATAAACGTGCTGGAGAACTCACTGATGATGAGGTAATGTGATACTTCATACTTCTAAAATTGTATTTAAAATACACAGCTTACCATACAGTAGTTACCTATCAAAACAAACAGGTCAGTTTACTGTCTTGGATGTCATTCTCTTCATTGTCCATTTCTTCTCTTTTACTTTGTTTGATACAAGATGTTAAACTCATTTCTCATTGAACATTCCACAACAACCTATATTAACGCAATTTTTTTGTTTGTACTGGCAGGTGGAGCGAGTTATAACTATTATGCAAAACCCTCGTCAGTACAAAATCCCTGACTGGTTTCTCAACAGGCAGAAGGATATCAAGGATGGCAAGTACTCACAGGTATGGGAAATTGCCCTTGGACTTATTGTCAAGTGTGTTTGTTTTGAAAGACTTCTTGCCAACATCAGCATGCTTTGGTTTTAGATTCTTGCCAACAATCTTGAGAGCAAGCTACGTGAGGACCTTGAAAGGTTGAAGAAGATTCGTGCTCATCGTGGTCTTCGTCACTACTGGGGGTAAGCTTGTGTCTATTGTCAGTTGACTGGGTCTTGTTAATAAAAGGTAGTGCTTTGGTTAGTCATTAATCTGTTTGTTGAGCTATGACCAAACTGTGTCTGATAACTTACAAAAAAAACAACCCACAGTACAGTTCTTTTCCTTGTGCACAAACCTTTTGATGGAGAAACATGTTAGACCTCCTATAATGTTGGCAATATAAGTTTACAAGACTTGATTACCTGCACTTTTTAGAATCTATTTTACCATTCCCCAACACAAATAATGGTTATTCTTTTTTCCAGCATGATGATCCATTTGAGTGACTTAGTTTGTCGCAGACTTTTCACTTTTGCAGTTTTTTAGTTGGCTATTTGGTTATTGAATTAACTACAATAGCTAGCAGTATGGTTTGTTGATACTACTTAATAACAGGTTGTTGACTGTCTGGATAATTATTGTGGCCAGTCACTACATAACTAACCGGTGAAACAGTGAGAATGTGAATTAATGAAAAGTATTCAAGTGGCACCAGGCACATAGACTCAGTTTGGTTTTTAAACCGGTCAGAATTTTTTTCTGCTTTGTTTGTAAGCATGGTGCATGATCTTGTTTGATGAGACAGAGATCCTGTAAGAAGAATATTGATGCTCTTAGCTTTGGACTTGGAGTGTTAAGTCCTTTTTGTGACACAACTTAAAATATAAATATTCTTTTTCTTATAGCCTCCGTGTTCGTGGTCAGCACACCAAGACAACTGGTCGCAAGGGAAGAACTGTTGGTGTTGCCAAGAAGAAGAACTAAAGTGTAATCTTCTGTTAATTGTAATAAAGAACAGTATGATCACAAGTCTGTTTGGTGTTTTGTGGTTATTTCTTCACAAGCCTGACCCATCAGACAAGCATCTTTGAATCTTTGTCTGGTTAATTTATTCATCTGAGATCTGACCCAGAATATTCCATATTGTCTCTTGCATACCCATCTTCCAATGGAATGGGATTTGTGTATTTTTTATACACAATTAAACCTTTTAGGTATATTTTGGTGGCATTTCAGATGTGAGTTTGGTCAAGCCATGGTATATATCTTGGAGAGAAGTAGTCAAGCCAAAATAGCCATGGCCACTGGCAAGACCAGACGAACCTGATATGCTGCTGAAGGGTACCTAAATGGTATGATAAGGTATTAATCATACCCAAATTTGGCCATATCAGGTCATTAACCTGATACTGCAGGATTGTAGGATAGTGGTCACAGTTTCTGATTGGCTAATTTCATAGTTGGGTAAGGTAAAGGAAAAATGGAGATATAACTTATTTGAAAGTAATATTTATTAGGAGGTTGACAGGAATAAATTTAATTATAAAAATTAAAAGAGCTCTCCTAGATGACTTTCTGTTGATTTAAGTTACTTTGCCTTAGACTGAAATCTATCCAATGCAGATGATTTTTCAAGAGGTCTCCTTTCGTTCGTGTTGTTTGTTCTTGTCTCTTTTCTCTTGCGTTGCATTGTTTGTCTAATTTTTTCCTGCAAAAAGTATGAAAACGTTTTATAAGTAAAAAATTACTTCAGTATATACCAGAGGAATGAATAGTGCATTTCATGCATTCTGATTGGTTTAATCAGAGCTGATTAGAAAAGCACTATTCACCTGTGAGCAGCCATAGGGAAACAAAATGACTTCTTGTTTCGCTCCAGTGACCAAAGAGGAAGTTATTGTCCCCGAGTTATTCAGCTTTTGTGGTATATAATAAAACAGTTTTTCAGCTCAGTGTCAGTGAAAGTGGAGGACATTTGTGGCTCTGTAACAGCCCACCACCGTTCACCTCCACTTCGGTGAAATATTGTTATATTTCATAAATGAATTACAACTACTCATCAATACTATTACACCTGACACTTATCATGTGACTGAGAAAATTACTTCATTGTGATTGGCTGAGAAAAGACCAATTTATCATTGATTTCTAATTTGCACTGCAGTGTGAATTAATTGATGTGCGCTTGCATAACTTTCTCGGTCACATAGTAAATGCGTAATCATGTAAAAGCTCAAGCAATTGAGGATTTACACTACTCGTGATATTTTGAAAAATCTTTCAAATTACACTTGCAATGGGAGAATTTTCAAATATCACTCAGTGTAAATCCTCATAGTGTAAATTGCACTCGCATTCACATGATTACCTATACTAATATCAACCTAGTCATTTTCCTTGTAAACTCTTTCTTTTCTATTAAATCTTGATGAACCCCTAGATCATAGTGGTTGCCATTCTTCCAAATTAAAAGAGAGTAAGCAACATCTTCATCTCACTGCTAATGGAATGTGTTACTCAGTATTACTCCATATTTTGAAGTTCTTGAATTTACGATATTGACAAAACCTGGAAACAGGGTAAGGCAGATGTGAAACTATTGGGGGATTGAATTTTTAAAACAAGCAATTTTTGAGAAAGATTTTCTGTCAAGGACTGTTAAACTATTGCAACTCAGGGAATATTAATGCTCAGGCAAAGTGGATGTTAAACTGCAGAAGTGACCATTTCTCAGGTTCTCAACTGATGTGTGAAAGTTAAGAAGCAAAGCTCATCAGCTGGAAGGTTTGCAACAAAATGAGTTTTAAAACAGAGGTTAAAGAAACTGAAATGGTCTAAATTCCACCAAAAACCTAGTAGTGAGAGTTGTACACTCACCTTTTTCTCTTGTTGTTCATGACCCTTCTTTTTAAGGTGGTGTTTCTTTGAAGAGCTACGCCCTTTCATTTTGTATTTTGGTTCAAATTTCTCTTTAGAATTTGTTTGCTAGGGGATGGAAGAAGAAACAGGTCGCATCATTATCATTTACTTAAACCAAGTTTCCCTTGCTACTAGTGGAAAACTATTGATTCATATAAGCGAACATTGGCTACATTCAGCTATACACATCTTATTTCTCCTGTAAGAATTTTTTTCTATAATTTGCAACAACACTACAATGCTACAATAATACCCACTGTAAGTAATCACTCAGCATATCCATTCTCCCCCAGAAATAATACTCAAAGTTAAACTTTTACAGCCCCATTCCTGATGAACAAAAATAAATTATCCCCTTTGATTATATGACATCACAAGTGGAACTTATGTTGCTCGATTCTCGGAAGTAGTGAAAGTGAGTGACGAAGCAGCCACCAGAAAATTGTTAGTCTGTACTTAGGGACAGAGAGTGTTACATTATTGCAATTACTAGTATTGTGCACTCCATGAAGTATCTAGGTATTTGATACTATTGCACATAACCATGCTCAAGAAAATACTTGCCTCACTGGCTGAATGATTGGCCTTACCTCATCATCATCATCGTCATTCTGGCCCGCTTTTCTAGCACCTTTTTTTGATGGGTGATTCACATGTACAATATCCATTGGGTTTAGTGTTATTAGCTCTGGTTGAATCTGCAATAGTGATTTTAACAAAGTGAAACAATACTGATGTAAACTATGTACCTTGGTACAACAGGTCTGGCGTTATTTTGATATTCAGCTCTAGAGTTCATCTGTTCTAATGCAGATCTGATGTGCTAGAAACATTCATTCCATATGTTTAAATCTGTGTGATTTAATGCATTTTGTACCTTTTCTAATAAGGCTTTTACTTCAAACTCTTGTCTTTGCTTTTTGGTCTGGTAAGGATTAGCTTCCAGTGCATCAAAGTTAGGTTCACCGGCACCTGTAGAGATAATATGTTTGTAATGTTATAACTCATTGGCTTTCATGTCCACTGGTCTAAGTTAAAATACATGCATGTTGCTTGGTGTTGAATAGGGCTGAGCATTAACAAACCAGAGAGTGTACCATAACATATGGTAAACATGGAGGTTGGAAGGGGGCACACCAATCATATGTAGCACAATTTATGACAAATTAGTAGGTAGTATTACCAGGTATAAGTAGACTGCCAAATCCTTGTGAGTGACCCACACCCAGCACATCCTCAAATGGACAGAACTGCATTCCATGTACTGTACATGATGGAAACAGATGTGACATGTAGGGTGACTTTTGCTTCTGAGTGAAAGCATCTCGCCATATCTGTTTGCATCAACGACATTCAGATTATTAACATTCAAGTGTTAAAAGTAAATATAAATGATAAAACATTTCAGTCTTCTTGTTCAGGAAAACATGTACTACTAGACCACTATGCCCCCCTCAAAAGTAGTAAATTATTATTATCTTTTTGGTCTAGTCTGAAGAGATTTTATTCTTAATTATAAATTTTCAAGATATTCATTTGAGGCAGTTTGCTAAAAGAATAAAAACTTAACTCTATAAACTGATAAACTAGTGTCATCGAATTTCCAAGAAAATATTAGCCTCAGGATTGATTACATTTGAAGGCAAGCATAAATTCAGAAATTATGGCAATATTACTAATACCAGTCTCAACACTTATCCTTGGCTACTAGCTACTGATTGCATATAAATGCTGATTGAACTGTTCTCCTGTTTGAAGTTATCTGGGTCTTGTATCACCACCATGATTACAAATGATGCACACAGTTCAGTATCGCACCTGGACATGTGGTCCATGGCCCACAGCAAGCAGTCCTCGCTGACTGATGGCAAGACAGCTTGCTGGTGTTGGAGTATAATACGCTTGAAGTTGCTTGTAGGTTCTTACATCCCAAATCTTCATTTGTCCATCTAGGCCTGATGTTGCCATGTAACTATAATATTCATTAAAAAGGAAAGTCAATAAAAAATTTACAATCATATGTTAAAAACACTTTCAAGTTTAACAGATATCAGTCAAAATGAATGCAAACATAGCGTAAAATTTTACTGTGTTGTAATTTTACCCTTGATGCAATTTGTTTTCCTTTTTTTGTGGTGTATGGTAGTAATGTATATGAAACAAAGTAAAATGCTACATGTGAATTGTACCATAGGTAATGCTAAACCACAACACAGTTACTAAATTTAAAAGATTTTAAGCACCATTAAATTTAGTTTTCCACAAATTATGCTGTACACCACATCATCAATGATGTACAATACTGTATTTTTGCAGTTTTCTTGCTGCATGTAATTTTAATTACTCTAATTAGTTCTTGATATCATGTGTAGTTACATATTTCACATACAATCTTTCCAAAGCTGCATTGGTCATAGACAAGTAACATAAAAGTAAACAATTAAAAAAATCAATTGGCTGATATCAAATACATTCATAGCCTAGCCAACAAGACTCTTTTACAACTAATTTTTTTTTCAGTGAGAGTCACGCTAAATAAGAAAGTATTTCCCCATTGAATCTATGATAAAATCACACTTACTGTCCTTTGTTGTCAATTGCAATTGCCTGCACAGGTCCTCTGTGGCACAACATCTTCACAAGTGGGTCTTTCATGTTAGGAGCCCAAAGTGTTACTGTACCTAAAAGATCACAACAATATCTAATAACTATTTATAAAAATAAATAAATAAATAAATAAATATATATATATAAACACTCCAGTCCTGTCACTGCCACTAAACAGTACAGTCTGTCTTTTAATTGATTAAGCACACTTTATATAACAATTGCTGACTGAGAAAAATTTCTTTCAACTCTGTATTAAATTATAAAATGTCTTTACCATTATAGTGTCCCAGGTGAATAACAGCATTATAAGGATTTTGAGTCATACAGTCACACTTCCCAAGCTTTGTAAACAATTCAGCCACTGGTTTGCCTGTTGATGTATCTTGATACTTGAGAATGCCATAATCCCCCTGTGAAGAGAATATCTTACATAGTTTATTAAAGGGTTAAAGTATAAGAGTTGGAAAACCTCTCTCCTAACACATGGTTACTATTACTTTTCAGTCCAAAATTTTCACAGTTATATTCACATAATTAAACAATCGCACCATACTCAATGGAGAGAAGCAGAGGTTGCTACCAGAGATAGGGTAACTGAAAGATGAAAGAATCAATGCCCTGGCCCATTCTCCGAGAACGGAGAAGGAAATGATGATGAGATGATGATGGTAATGATGACAATGATGATGACCACAATGATTATGACGACGAATAGTGAAGAAAAGATTGCAAACCTCAATGTAGTGCTAGCGTAATTTAATGTCAACACGCAGTGTATTAAATAGAGACATGTACCAAGGGCAGACAAGGCTCTAAATCAGATGAGAGACTAGCTTAAAACAGGCACTTACCACTGAAGCGAGAAGGAAATGGTAAGGTAAAAACTCTAATCTGTTCACTTGTCTGTGGTTTTTAAGGCAGTGAAGTTCAATGCCATTGTTGTCATAAATGAAGACACATTTCTTTTGGGCAACTGCAAACATGGTCTCAATATGTAACCATCTGTGAAAAGAAATTAATAAATTATGACAAATTTTATTGACTTACAAAATTGCACTGGCGCCATCGATAAAAGAAAATTAATAGCGATAATTTTTGAAATTAAATAATTATTGAGACAAAACAATTTTAAAAACTGGAAGTTAAGAGATTCCCGACTAGTCTTTTTCTTCTTATGGATGATCTTCATTAACTTAGGGATTTATTTCATCATTTTACATTTTGACAACATGTAGGGGCTGCTTGTGAGTATTGTACCCTAGGCTTATAGGAAGATGTAGTTGTAGCAACTGGTGAGTGGCTGGGATCAATCTCTATATTTCAAGTGATGTGCTAATGGAAACTGTCCAAAACTAGAGGTTTGACAGTGCATTTTTTTAACTCGGCCCTTTTTCACACAAATCCAGAAACTGTTGCTATTAATAACATGTTTGAACTGGCCAAGGTTTTACTGAAGAAGGAAACACTGAGGTGTACATGTATACTCACTTATTGAGAAGGAATTCCTTTTGATAATAACTAATTTATCATGTTTTCCACAACCATGAGGCTTGGACATCACTATTGAGACTAGTGTCAGTGACACACCTAAACTACACAAATATCTAAGATATTTGTTACGAGAAACATGTAACCTGTACCTAACATCTCTGACTGTCTCCAGTACATGAACTTCACAGCCCAGTTTCTTATTTTGCCAGTCCATTGTGGCCAGATGGCCCTTCTTCCCACCAATAAGAAGAAATCTGTCCAAAGAAATGTGCTTCATCATATAAAGAATCAAATATTACATTCATCCAGTTACAAGTTTAGCTAGTAGTATTGATCTTCTGAGCTGGAGTGGTGTTCATTTGGGTGTGAGAAAACCAGAACCAAGGAAAGTAATTTGCTCTGGCCAACCACAAAGGAGACAGAGAATCTAGAAAACCAATCAAAACTTGCAGCACAGAGATGTAGCCGTCAAGAAGTGCCGGAAAATGTGTGCAGACAAGTCATGCTTGCTTCTGGTTTTGTATCTCACTGGATGCGTAAGTGGTGCAATTTTTTGAACCAGTCACTAAGCATAGTAATGTAAAACCAAATCAAATAATGATGGAGAGAATGATAGCAAAGTCTTCTCTTGGAATAAAGTGTCCCACACCCCCCAAAACTTAGATCACAATTTCTGAAGCAGAAATGACTAGTTGCACTGCTACTACTCAAGTTTAAGAAATTACTCAGTAACCATTTTAGTTATATAAGGTTGGCTTACCTTCCATTACGTGTGTAATTTATACGATAGGGTCCAAACTTGTCAAGCTTTAGCTCAAAATACTGAAAGTAAGAAAATTAGAACAACTTTTTAGTCATACAATATGATAGTACTTAATAACAGTTAACAGTTTATTAGTGTATCATTTGTGTTAAGTTTCCAATGTTACTTTTTGAGCACATTATAACAGAAAATGTTCAGTACCCAAGAGCCAATCAGGTTTAAGCAAAGCTTAAATCTTGCCAATAAATTACATTATTGACCTGTAATTTAACTTCCATAACAGTGAGTCATGTAGATAGTAGAACATGACAAATATAATAATATTATATTTCTCCTACTTAACAATATGTACCCAAACAAATCCTGTAGCCCTTCCTGTACAGTTGCATTTTTCCTTCAGAATCTTCCCACCCCTCCCAACCCCTTATCATTTCCCTATTCTAGGTTATAACATACACAACAAAATAACCTTTCTAGCACTTGTAACATCAACAACTTCTGCAATATTCGTTTGCTTGAATTTAAAGGTTTTCTCTAGACCTTCAGCTTCTAAATACCTGCCAAATAAAACACAAACATTGCCAAATAATAATTATGTTTAACTCATGAAGGGCATATAGTCATATATCAAGTGCAGTATAAAGCAAAGTTATAAGTCCCAAAATTAAAATATCTCTTAATTTCCTCCTTCTTTAACTCTCCTCAACCCCCCGATAATAAGGACACAAATATCAGATGCAAAAATAAACCTGTGCTACAAAGCCCCCTGAATAATCTAGAAACATATTTTAGATAAAGGAATAAAGGAGTGAAATAATTCCTTAAGATCATAACAACCATTGTTTTACATCTTATTTGGTATGACATGCTCAGAGATGTTCTTTTGAGGAACAATATGGAGTAAGTGTTGCTTCAGTCATTATCTATAGAGTTTTACTACAAGGTATTCAAACTCAGAAGGTATGTGAACCTGTAAGATTTCAGGTGCAAAATCCATTAAAAACAACACAGGTTAACCATTTTTAAAATACAAAATTCCTCTCAATAATGAACCCCTCAGAAAATGACCCTGGACTAAAATGCCTTCTGTGCTAAAAATAGAGAGCTTAGGTCTTATTACTAGAATATTATGGTAGTTTTGTCACCAGTCTGCTTCAAAATATATGGAAACTGTTACGGGGAATTAGCATTTAACCACTTATAATTAAGGCTTAATTGATTGCTAGAACAGATTTCACTTCAGCTGTACTTTGTCTTTCTAACAAATGAGCTTAAATATTAAAGGAAACCATTTGGCAGTGAGCTTTAGTTCACTGATTTCCGAGTCGTGGCTCCTTTCAATTCCACGCAAAGTAAATGAAAACAAGTTCATTTGCATTCTTCCCTGACTCTATAAAGTTTATTTCAGCGGTATAGAAGTTAGAAAATATCTTGTACTCTGATAATTCTTTACCCTGGTTCCTCGGTCAGAAGTAGCTCAGATTTAGCGGCCTGTACCGCAGCTTGTTGATACTGTGACTCGTACGACCTGAGTTTCCCTCGCAGTTTCTTGTCTCTTAAATTCTGATGGACGAGAAATCGATTAAAACATGAGGGGCAACGGCACGTAAGCTAAACAACAACAATTCCCGTGGAATTTTAGGAAGCATGAGCTTACCTTAAACCTATTTTGTCTACCTCGATGATATTTCTGTAGCACAGTTTTGTCCACTGATTCTTCATCCCTACCTTTCTTTAGAACTGTTATTTCCTGTTTGAAAGATTTCACTAAATGATGAAACTTTTCTATACAGAAGAAACAAGGTTTTGGAAAAACAACTGCACATGTATTACCTTCGCTTCAGCCGCCATCTTGATTTCACTCTATGCACCGCTGACCTTTATTTCTGGCGCAAAAGATACAAGGGATGCTGGGAATAGCTTGGAAAGGTACTACGCGCAGGGGCGGGGGAGAACACTCTGCGACGCCTGGCACTTTTTGTGTATCTGAATCATCCAACAAAAAATGACGTCACATCCGGTAAAAAAGAGCGCTGAGCGGCAAAATCAAATTTGAACATGGCATAATCGTTCTCTCAGTAAGTAAAATGGTAATATTCTGCAATCGGCCGGATATTTTTAACGTTTTATTTGGCCACGATAAACAAAATTTTGTCTTCTTCCTCGTCATATCAGTTTGTTTGAAGGACAGGGTAATTATTTATTTAAAAACAGCTGTTTTGAAGGCGTGTTTTTTACGAAATGTCGCCATTTCTTCCTCGCTGAATTCCACAGGAGTAATCGTTTGTGTGGAAATAATGAATTCTAGGTAAGTTGCACTCAATTCAAATATCCTATTCTCTTAGGTAGGCATCACACTAAGAAAAATGCACAATGACAGGTTTCTAGAGATGGGGGAACCTTATTAACAGAAGCGCCTTTTTTAAAATTTACTGTTGCCAAACACTCGAGAGTGCTTGAGTGCTGTTAATCGTATCACTACAAGAATAGACCCACACACATAACGCGCTTTGCAGAACTTTCTTGCCGATGGACACTAACACAAACTCGTGTGTTTGCTCATGACTCAAACTGATGCCATAAAATATGTTACGATTGGTTAAGAACCTTAAACAAGATATGTTTTCCCTAAGCAATCCCTTAATTGATAAACGCTTCGTTACAGGCAGGCCGTGAACCCCTTAAAAAAAAGCAAGAGGATTAGTTTTAACGGCGATTAAGTAATTTGGACATGTCGTGGTTTTTTCTCATTTATAATCAAATTTATTTTTCCGTTTCAACAGTGTTAGACGTCAGTAGCGCTAAGTTCCAATACTCCCCCCCCCCCCCCCCCACTGAGGTCAAGCATGCACCTTTAATTTCTTCAAACCCTCTCATTTGCCCTGTTTGCAGACCAAGTTCCTCATCTATTAATCCCTGTCATATTGGCAACCCATTTTGAAAGGTTACTAAAAAATTGTGCATTATATTTCAGTGTGCTTTCTATTTGTAATCTTACATCAAGATATTTCAATCCCTAAGGAAATGAGAGAACACTAGCAATACTGACAATTTTCAGTAATTCATCACTTTCAATATGCCATCTAAACAAATTGTTCGTAAACAGTAGTGAAATTTCATGCCCCTACACCTAGCCATAAAAGGAAGTCTGGGAACAGGCAATAGCAACAGTGACACTGCCACGCTGGTGAATTTTACAAGCTAATGAACTCATTTCTAACAATGATGGGTGATGATGAAGCATGGTGCAGTGAAACTGAAGAATCAGACTGTGAGTGACAGTGATAGAGTCAGTGTCGTGAGAGTGATGCTAGTGTCTGTGAACTTGGACCAGGTCAGCAAAGAAATGGTTTTGTACTAGAAATTGACGGAGAGCAACAAGTTTGTGCTAAAAAACTGAAGAAGCTGGCTCAGACCAGTCTTAAAGCCAGCATCTACTTACAGTACTTGTCAAGAGTTCCTGACTTGTGTATGTGGGAAGGCTCTCTGTAATGACCTATATGGGGAGGCTCAGCTCACGATGAGTACCTTTTTCAGGCTTCAGGTATAAAATTAATGATAGGGATTTCACAAGTTGAGGTGTATGAAAGGGTAGGAAAATCTGTCATTTAGGGATTCCATTCTTCTGGTTCTAAAATGTTGTTAAAAAGCTCTCATTTACTCTCCTCAGCCAGAATGAAGAGATTCTGTAATATTATTTATTAACTTCTTTCCAAGGGAATAGAAAAGGGATGCAGTATTCTTAAATAGGTTTGTTAAAGGGGTACATTTACCCTTTTGCAATGTAAGGTCGACAAAAAAGGTGCCATTTCTATCAAAATGGTACAAATGTATACAAAAGGGTAAGGGGTAATGGACCTTGAGATAAGGCCTTTCCATTTAAAACTTTGTAGAATACCCCTCCCCCCCCCCCCCCAGCTTGTGAAACAAAGATGTTCAAATTATTGTTTTGTGAAAAAAGGCAATTATTAAAAAACAAAACAGTGCCAAGAGATTAAGTGATTGTCAATGCAAGTTTCCATTTGTATTTTGAATTAAAATGGGTATAACATGATCCTCAAGTATACTATGCAGCTTCACAGAGAGGCCCAAACTGATAATGAAAACATGTGTTTTAACACTTAAAATTCTAGTTTTGCCTCTTCCCTCGTACCTTGTGACCTTTGTAGGGAAATTCTGAAAAGGTCCCCACCCCCACCCCAAAAAATTCAAATTTTATATACAAATCACTTTTTTATCTTGAAAATGGTCTCAGAGACAACAAAACATTTTTATGGCTAGCTAAACTACTTATTAGGAAAATAAAAATGTTCAAGGAAAAAATGAACAGGAAGAAATAACAACAAATTAACTATTTTTTTTCAGAAGAGCTACTACTTGTATATTTTTTTAACTTACATGTAGGTCAACATAATTTGTTTTCACAATTTACCACAAAAGAAAACACCACAGAAAGGAGAACTATAGTTGTGGCATCTGAGCTACATTTTTAAATGGAAACATTTCCCATAAAAAATTTCCAAATTATATTCTTACCAGTACAACAACATACCAACTATATTTTGCAGAGAATTATACTTAATTAATAAAATTGATGTAGTAAAATTTTCTGTTTAATTTTTGTACACCTGATCTAACAGAGTGCAACCTTTGGTTTCACTGGTTCACTTTACTGTTAAGGAATAATTAAATAAATCACACCAGAGTGGCTTTGTATCTTTATTATAATTCTCATTATCTGTAGAGAAATCACACTTGTACACTGGTCCACTGATCAATACTCTTATGTGTATGTTACACATGGGAAAGCAGGTTGCATCATCTAAATCATAACAATGTATGCCTGTGTGGGGTGTATATACCAGGAGGTAACCACCTAAGAAAAGACAAACATAAATTATGTCATTGTTTCAATGACTCACCCTAAGTGGGTATTATGCTCATTGCCACCTTAATAAACAAGATATATTAAAGTATAATTTTTACCTCCACTTTAAACTTTTCAAACCTACAGTTTGTTTTCACTTTCAGAGAGGTTCTTAAATTCACAAGCACACCACCCACCCCCCCTCAGCCCCGATTCCTACTCTCCCATAGCCAGGATCCCATTTTAATCCTCCAATAAATCAGTAATTTTTTTTCTAATTTTGGTCTGACTTAGATTCATCTCCACTCAGCCATGAAAGCAATGGTGGTAGATTTCTGTATATTTGTTGGTCTAGTTCACTATTGTTCTCAGATTCCCACCTCCCTTTTGACAGAATTAAATTCCGTTAAAAAATAAACTACAGTAGTTTAATCAAATTAATGCAGAGGCAAACATTGAACCAGAAACTTACTATAATTTTGGTATGAACGATACCAAAGTATAACTTACATAATTAATATCACATCTTTTCTATTGTAATTTAAGACAGTGCAACTACTAATAGATTGACCCCAAAAACCTAAAAACATGACTTTAGAAACACAGGTAAGTGAGAATATTGCCAGTTTTGCTTTTGCTACCAACCACTCTGCTTTTAAAAAAAATACATGGAATATAATGACAAAGCAATAACAAAACCAACCAACCAACCTCTGGCAATTCAATAAACACACCAAATTCCCCTCCAAAATTCTCTTCAACACCTTACAGTACATGTAAATGTCAGCAGCATAAATTCAACTCAATGATTTGGCATGCTACTATCATCAAATGTTTACCCCTTGATTCAGAATTTTTAGGAGTATCAAATAGAATTCCGCTATAGATTACAAATGCTGTTTACCTTAACAAATATTTGCATTAATTCTGGAGATATTTAAGTTTAAAATGTGTAAAATATATGCAAATGAGAGGACTGGTGATGTCATACACCAAACCCAATATTACATCAAGTGCAGACCATATATACAGCAGAGATCATTGAAACTTGGTAGCCTTATAGTTCTACAGGCAACACACTAATATGGCTATAAAAATATGTTCCCAATTGGCAACTCAATCTTTTCCAGTCCCCTCTAACCCAATTTCAATAATGCAGTGATTTTCAGCTTGAAAAACATTAATCAAGGCCATGAGGTGGCCAGAAAAGCCTAGAATATCAGGGAAGGTCTGAAATGCAGTCTGTTGCCATGGTAACAAAACTGTTAAGCTCATATTATGTAGCACATCTGCAAATTGCATCGTAATAGCACCGTCCCCATTGGAGCCCATGGTTCAGTAGTTTACTTGGACAATAAATTTCATAACTTTCCTGGGGGACTGGATGATCTAACTGGTATGTGGGAGACTCCCAGAATATTTGCAAGAATGTATGACTATCTCTTCACAGGTATTCATTAATAAATAAATAAATAAACAAATAGATAAATAAATAAATAAATAAATAGACACTAACACTACTAACATGATTGAGTTTGGAAAATATATAATTATATTTTTAGTCTATGATATTTTGAAAAATTCCCCTCTCCCATCTAACATGCTGATCTTCTTTAATTTGGTACTTGAAATTGATAACAAGGATGCTACACCTTGGCAACTCGTTGGCCAGGATATGTTGCACAGTCTTCACATCAGATAATGGGTCTGTACATATTATTTATGTATTTATTAAACAGAGATCTCCCCATCCCATCCCTACGGAAATTCCAATTTTTATTAATACTTTTCTTTAAAAAGTTTGGCTTTTGAGACCCTCCCTATCCCTGGAACAAACTTTAAGATAAAATGTTGAAGTATAAGTCAGTGGGGCATATATACATTGATCAACTTATAAAGACATGATTGATCATTGCAATGTACTATACACAACTTAAGCAAAGGTGAAATTATAACCTGAAAAAAAAATTAGGTGTGAACTGGATTCTAACCCATGACCTCTGTGATACCAGTGCGATAACTTAATTAATTAAAGTTCTATGCTACAACATACCAAACTGCTAATTCACGATGAAGTGACACAGCTAAAGGAGAGTTGTCAAGAAATCAACTTTTTTGTGAATTCTAAGATCAATATGAGTCTTCTAAATTTAAGATTATTATACCTAACAAAAGACATACAGTAGGGCACTGCACTGTGTGCTCTCTCTACACACTCTTCCAGGCAGGATAGTAATACATGTACATGTACTTTTTCTTTTGTTTGGAATATACTGTTACTACATGGTCATACAAGAGGTACTAGTTGCTGCTGAGTAGTCTTAAAATAAGTGAACTAAGTGTGACAAAATATAATGTATATTAAATCTGCACCAGTTCAGTGCAATTTAATACCAAATTTTAATCAGCCGCAAAAAAAAAAATTGTTAGCATCTGATATTACATGTACTTTGTGAAGGCTTCTGGAGGGGTTATACTTTTATAAAGTACCTGGCAGCAAGTACTATTTTGATTTACTAAAGCAAGACTGTAGTAACTGCTGAGAAAATGTGTTTTGTACATCCCAGAAAAATTGGGTGGGGGTCAGTGCAGCCCTCTTCACAAAAGTTAAACTCTTAACCTATTTATGACCAAAATCTGTGATTTTCTCTACCCCATTTATGACTGTTGCAACTGCTACTGTTGCTCTAAACATAAGTTTTGAAGGACTTTTGTTGATGGTCTTATCAATAATGATGAAAATTGAGGTAACTTATTCTAAAAAACATAACAAATTAAAGACTAGAGGGCAAAAGCCTTACCCTAGAGTATTTATGACCAAAACGACTGAATAACCATACCCTTTGGGGCTGCACAGCTGCATATAGCACATAGAGGAGAGTTCCCCCCCCCCCCCTACCGCTGGAGCAGGAATCAAAATATTATTGCCTTGATGACATAATAAAGATAAAATCTCAAAATAATCAAGAGTTACATATATGCATGGGACTCCACCAACAAAATGATGCCTGTTGCTTGCTGTGAATTGTATATAAATTACTCCTACAATGTGCCAGAATTCTGTTAATCTGGTCACCAACAGGTCACAAAAATCTGACTGTATAATTAATAAATAAGAAAATGACCGACTGAGCTTTTGTTTGAGCCAGAATAGAGTGGCCATAATAACTAGGTGGCTGTGTTAACGGGGGTGGCTGTATGGTGAGGTACATTCCACAGTAGTGATAAAGATGACACTCTCAAACACCAGTACCCATAAAGAGTTTGGACAGTATATTTCGCATAATCAGTTGGAAGAGGAAGAGGGAAAATGGAAATAAAATAGAATGGCTCTTGTGTACCAGAGACAACCCTTTCCCCGAGTTACCCTGGCGGAGCTAACTTTTCACTTATTTCTTTGCAAAATTCAACCAACCGTTTACACGAGGATGACGAACCAGACTTGGGGGTGAGACAATTCAGGTGGGCAAGTTGACTCGCCTTGGCAGCTAAAGTAACCAACAACTTTTCTTTGAGTATACATAAACACTTTGGCTCGCCTAACTGGAACAACTCTCGGCATGGCGAGTGTCACGTAATGCCTAGATTTAAGATTTGAAGCAGCAATTTGTATCAAAGAAGAGAAAATTAACTCAGCAAAACCCACTGTGATCAAATGAGTGATGGAAACTTAAACAAAAAGGGATAGTTGCACATTTGATTATTCAATAAGAGTTACGAATAATCATGCAAGGTCAACTTTTACTCGGCCTACAGGGGCTACATTTTCTCATACAAACACTTGATAAAGTTCCCTCAGGGGGAGGGTTATCCCGGGTACCCGAGACCATACAAATGGGACCTGTGTTGCCTCAAAGAACACCCCCACAATTTTCAAAGGGGAAGGTCCATAAACAGGACCTTAACTTTGGGCAGCTTCAATGGCAGATTCCCTCTGATGGCTTGGATTTGAATAATTGATTTAATTACTTTTAAAGAGGACTAGAACTTAAAAATCTTGCTCGAATTTCGATCCAGCGAGGCATAAGCTTCCATGCCGGGAATCAAGTTTTTACTGGGCGTTTTAAAAGCACTCACCGAAGAGAAAGAGACTGATGACCCCAAACTACCAATATATATGTACTGTATCTTACTGAAAACAACAATCTTCAACGAGAGATGTAGGAATGTGGGACACTGACCTTCAGCATGCGATCCAGCTTGTCTCTTCTACCAATACACGTGAGCCAAGAGCAACAAAAGCTCTGGTGACAGCGACTTTCGGAGCTAAACGGCTTCTGTTAATTATGTTCCCGTAGTACACAGTGCAAACTATGGCCAGCAATACTTCATCCAGGTTGTTGTTAACATTATAGGCTATTTCACTTATTGTTATCACTAAATCACGAACAACAAGAACCAAAAGTCGGAACAACACCAGTTTTGAAAATGTGTAAAATTGGTCCGACGATGACGGAAGGCTCTCCGATATTTTGCTTCAAAACAATAATAAACTTTTCTCTTTTCCCGAAATTTTTGCTTCAAAAGTCGAAGTAATGTGTCTGCAACATCCTTCCATACTCAATATAAAATGAAACGAAACTGATGGTTTACAAATAGAGGGAAATCATGAGTAATTGAAACGCCATTTTCTCGCTTTGTGAAACGAGCCGCGAAGCGCAGTTTAAACCGGATGTGACGTCATTTTTTGTTGGATGACGCCTATACGAAAATTTCAGGAGTCTTCTGCCCCGCCCCTGACTACGCGCAACTTAGCTAGTTGGTGTCCTCAAAACGCCAGCTCCAGACATTAACTCCTATTCCGTCATGCTCAGTTTTTTTTTTTAAATTTTGAGACACACTGTAAAAATAAAACACTATATCCTCCAGACCCATCAAGTCCATAAAGTAGCGAATTTTGATCGGAGTGGAAGTGAGGCTCAAACCCGATAACTGCGGCACCCTCAGAAAAGGTCTGCTGTACAGCCCCGCAAATGATCCCCAAATAGTACCGCAGATGATTCCGGGACCGGAAATGATCCCGGACCGGAAATGGTCGCCTCGCCATAAAATTTGAAATTGTGAGGACTCAGGAATTTGGACAGTGGATTTAAAATTTATGCAATTGCTTTTTTGTTACCGTGAGACTCGGAAAACCGTGAAAATTTGGATTTGATTCCAAAAGATTAATTTGGTACTGAACCAATCACAATAAAGTTCAGGAAACGCGAGAAAACCTCAAAACCACAACCAATAGGTCACGTTCGATATATCAATAACATCGATATAGCGAACGTGGCCCATTACCGCTGGTGTTTGCGGTTTAATTTTCTCACGCTTAATTGGCTTTTTCCTTGCTACACAATAACAATCCTTAAATATTTCTGGTATCCACGGTTTTCTGAGTTTCACAGTAATAATACAATATTTTGATACAAAAGCTACAATATGAAACGTAAGAAAACACGCAGTATGAACGATTTGAATGCAAATTATGATATCCAACGTCACGCAATCCTGTGTTTGAAGTTTGAAGCTGAGCTAGATCCTTCCCTAAATGACTTTTTTGGGTGCGGGCCTGAGATGTATGATAACAAAGGATGTTCACTATATCCTCAAATTTGGAGACAACTGAGAATTCCCAAGTGGAGTGACTACATTTTTACTACAGTAAATAGCACGAAGGAATCTTAGGCACTTTCGTGGGAGCCCGTGGCTATCTAGGTTGCAAGTATAAGAAGTACACTGGGAAAAATTCTAAGCGGTTAATTAGATGACAGAGGCACCTTCGAAGATTCATGTTTCTTTTTGCAGTGCGTTTCCTAAACGAAAAATTTATGCAGTTGACACATGTCCAATTTAGTACTTTGGGCAGTATGATAAACGTTTTTTATTGCTGCTTTTATGCCTGAGGTACTTGCCTTTTCTTCATCTAGGATAATTAAGAAAATATGTATCCATTCATAGACTTTTCATGGAGTCCACGCCATTTCTAACTTTTTGCGGTGGAATCCGGCAGTTCCGGTCCCGGGATCATTTGCGGTTCGGGGATCATTTGCGGGCCGGGATCACTTGCGGGCCTGTACAGATCAGAAAGCGTTCGAGCGGTCCCGAACTACAGGCTAATGCATAAGGCGACAACAACGACGGGCTCTTCTGGTGACAATGCTAATTGGATGTGATGACGAACGAAAGCAAGAGCAGTGATTGAAGGCCAGTGATCAGAAAATGATGAAACTCCCCCAGTACGATTGCACTCGTTTTATAATGCCGAGCAAACTGGACATCAGACAGCCAGAGTTGGTCGGTAGGTTCAGACAGTGACAACTTAACGGTATGGCTTTTGATCACAGGATCTAGGAGATAATTACGGTTTAGAACGGAATAAGCTCGCTTTCTCAAGACATAATTTTTTTTTTTTACTCTACTTTCTCTTGCGTTTATTTCTGAGTGACCAACAGATGTGGGTTGGTTTTGGGTGCCACCTTTGCCGGACACCATTTGCCGGTACTTCATTTAGAGACTTTAGGAATTGTCGCTAACTTAGATACAAACAAATGACCAGGATACGGGGTTTTTGTGAAAGCACACATCACAGCTTTATGTAGTCATTATGTGTAGTATGTGGCACAGTAGTTTACGATTGTTACAATAGAAATAGCCCCAAGTGAATGCGTACTCGATCCCAGGTTCTCTTTTCTTCCGACACTGAAGACGAGAAACCCTGGGAATAATGTTGAGGGTGAGATCAAGATGTATCACGTGGCAAGTTACTACGTAATACCTACCACGTGACACGTGATAGCCTCTTTTTACATTAGATTACAAAATCCACCAAGTGCTACCCGATAAGCAAAAGAGTTCATGTTTCTGAAGTACACGTACGATCTCACAATCATTTCTCAGAAAAAAATTGCGTGATTTGAAGAGAAAAGTATTGAGTTGTTTGGAGAATGTCATTGAACGATTTCATATGTTCCAGCAGAGGGGAAAATCAAAAACAAGAAATTTTTTGCTTGATTTGTTTTTATGAGTAATAATTTCTGTTGTATTAATTGTTGTAAATACGAAGACGTAAAAAAGTAATGAAAACTTATGAAAACCGTGGGAATGATAGAAATCTAGATAATCACTTTGAAGTCTGTGTCTCTGATCTCCTTGTTACTTATTGTCATGGATTTTCCAAATTTGCAAATTTAGTTGACATATCCAGTTCACTATATTTTATTCAAGGTAACTAAATCCAACCTAATTGGTGTCAAATCGTAATGTTCTTTAGGATCCATGCAAAGTTCAGCTTTAAGAAGTATTAAAATTTTTCTTTATCGTTACAGTAAAAGTCTTTCGCGATAACCCCAATTATCATATTTGAATTTTCCAATAGCTATGGTCTATTTTTAGGGAACAAGTCGATTTATTTGCCTATTTCTTAATTTTCGAAAAGTAACTAAAAATTTTAGTGAACTACGCACAATGGAAATTGCAATTTAAGAACTAGAGCCTCGAAATTAAGCGAAAGAAAATTGCGAGTTACAATTGACGGTCTATTGGCGAAGTTTATAAGTGAGTTAATTTTGAACGCGTTTCTTCAGATTTGATTTTGTTTTTCATACGTAGCGGAAACAAACACCGTGAGTTTATTTGCATAGCTTTTGTTTCAACTGTACAATAGAAAGGCTGCGATGGATGCGATTCGATTAAGCTGTTAGTAATTGTGATGGGCACCCGGTGAAGTACTGAAAATACACCTGGTTGAAGAACCGCCGCGGAAATCTTTTCATTGGTTTGCAATAAACAAAATTATTAGTCGCTAAAATGAAATTGGCCAAAGTTATCGATTGAATCTGCGGGGATAAATTATGAATTCGTTCACAGTATTGCAGTAGAGTGATTTGCTACCATCTGCCTGTGTGGTCAGAGATTCAGCGGAGCTGTAGCACTTGGTTTTGTTGGTCCCCGATCGAAGTTCGTCCAGGCGTGTTTTTATTTTCAACTGAATACAATCTACTCTGATTTCAACGCGGGCTTTGATTTTTCGCAGAGATAATTCACGATGTCGCTGGCAGGGTTTAAGAAACAAATTAACAAAGCGAACCAGTTCGTAAGTGAGAAGATGGGATCCGCTGAAGGAACCAAGATGGAAGACGAGTTTGTCGATCTAGAGCGAAAAACGGACGTGATGACAAACCTAGTGACTCAACTGCTGAGTAAAACAAAGGAATATCTTCAACCTAACCCCACTGTCCGCGCCAAGATCTACATGCACATGGCGGCACAAGGAGCGAAATATCCTCAGCCTGAAGGAGCCCTTGGTGATATCATGCTGAAGGCAGGGCACGATCTGGATCCGCAGCTTTCCGATTATGCTTCTGCTCTTCTCGATGTCGGCAGCGCTTTAATCGAAGTCGCCGACACTCGAGATGCCTTGGACGCGCAAGTGCACGAGAACTTCCTGGTGCCGCTGCATGAATTAGACGAAAAGCAACTGAAGGAAATAGCCCAGCACCGAAAGAAGCTCCAAGGTCGCAGGCTTGATTACGATTGCAAGAAACGCAAGGGGAATAAGATTGCTGTGGAAGAAGTTAAAATGGCGCAGTATAAATTTGAAGAATCAAAAGCGATTTGCCAACAGGAGATGACGCTGCTTATGGGCAACGAAGTAGAGCGAATTCATCAGCTTAGCCAACTCGTTTGTGCCATGTTGGAGCACCATAAGAAATCAGCCGACACCCTTGAGCGATTGCTGCTGTTGCTCAACAAGAGAGTACAAGCTTCAAGTCGTAACGGAAATGCCAGCGCACTGCCGAAACCTACAACCACTGAAGAAAGCCAAGCGAACCAGGGAAAGTTGGAGACTTCCGCCAAAGGCACGAATCCTTTGGCAGGAGATTCGGATTCCACCGCCAATCCGAAGGAGGAGACAGCGACCAGTAAGCCGTGCTGTCGAGCAAAAAGTGATTACAAGGCGGAAAAAGATGGCGAGCTTTCTTTCTCTGGAGGGCAGATGATTATTCTGACGGGAAAGCTCGATGAAAATTGGTTTGAAGGAACTTTGGATGGGAAATTCGGACGGGTTCCTGCTAAACATGTAGAAATTTTAGTCGATTTAGCGTGAAAATATTTCTCCGAAGCAGAAACCAATTAACGCCCTTGTGTGGATTGAAACTAGGGGTTCGCTCTGACCCTGTTATCTATAATAATTGAAATTCTGTTATCGTTTGGTGTTCAGATAAAGAGGAGAAAGGATTTTTTTTGTTGGAATTTAATTTGCGCTTGCTAGGTTATTTCCAGAATTGTTTCTGTTCTATATGTTTGTGTCTTTTTACGACAGGAAAAGAATGGTATTACGAGAATTATTAAAATGTGGCGATTTGTCGGTTTATTGCGGTAAATATTTTTTTCGACGCTTTGGTGATAAGGTTTTCCACTTCAAAAATACTGTTTAAATCGTCTTGGGCGACACGGCACAGTAGGAAACCCCGAAACATTATCATAATGGACTTGGTTTTCCAATTGCATTTTCTCCCGAATCTCAGAATGGACATTGTTTTCAGTTTTGTAAATTTGAATGTATCTAAGTGCTTACGTCAATAGAAAATAAATGACACTGACGGATGTAGAATTATATTGTTCAGACTTGAAAATCCAAGGAAAGCAAAACCAAAATACTATATACCTTGTATTTACTGTATTGTATTGTTGTTGTAATTTTTTGTTTAATTTTCGCTATGTGAAACTGAATAGAAAGCTAGTCAATAGAGGTCGGCACAACAACGTTTACGTGTTGATGCAGATGGAGTTTTTTAAAACAACAATAAAGTTATTTCAGTGTTACTTTTCGCTCAAGTAATTCGCAACTCTTTTAACGCGCTTGTTCCAAAACAACGTTTATTTCAAGTGAAAGTGTCGCCACAGGAACTTCAGATTCACCACACGATGATTTGACGGCAGATTAAAAGAATCTAGCTGATATAGAATAGCTAATGAGAACTGAAATTTATTCAACTTCCATTAAAGCTTGCATACTATACCAAATGTTTTTAGTTCCTGAATCTGAATCTCTTCAAGCCGCATTTAGACTAGTGTTAGTTTAGCATAGGCCTCCCTGAATAACTCTAGAATCTAACTTGGTAAACGGTTCATCTTTATTTCTGATATAAACAACAAGTAGAAAGAGAGAATTCAATCTCCAAAGAAAGCGGAACATATCCATGCCACTGCTTTGTCTCCTTTGCGCGGTATCAGAGCTTGGACAGAAGAAGCTTGGGCTCTGGGAACGAGACCTGGCAAAAGCCAATTACAGATCTATATAGTCGAAATAGTCGATTGTTTCTAAATCGGACTGGGTTCGAAATCACCACACGATAGCAAAAAGCTACTATCTTTGCTTCAATTCTGACAATTTCTTTGCAACCAGCAGCAGTTAGGGTAAAAACCGATATGCTTAAGTAATATTCCTTTTAAATATATAAATGCCAACTTTCATTTAAATCGAGAGGAGATTCGAGGTGCTGAGCGCGGTGTGAATTTCTTGCAAAAATGATTTCCTCTTCAAAATCCCGCCTTAATGCAGACCATCTGAGACCAAAAACATAAATATCTACGAAAGATCTTGTTTAGTTACTACTTGCGTTTGCACTGGCTCCGTAAAGCCACGGCCGTAAAATCAACCGAAAAATGAACTACCTACATAAGAAACGTTTTATGTAGCTATGAGTTAAATCAGTGCAGAGAATTATGAAGAAATCAGAGATTTACGGACTGCAGTTATGAAGCCCAGGGCTTTCGGTATTAGTCAGATACAAAACCCGCCAGTTATACCTCACTACATTGAGTTTGACTCCACTAGGCTTATTCAATGATTGTTCAGATTACATTTGGTGGAGTGGAGCACGAATTTTTTTGCGGCATCTAAATTTTGTGGATCGGCGATTTTTGTATTTTGCAAGGACTAATTTTTGCGATTTTGAAAGACTGTTTTTTTTTCGAAATGAGTATCAAATTTTGCGTTCTTAACTCGGTGATCAGCCACTCTATTACAATTACGTCTTGCCCCAGTTTTGCCCCAGTGTGACCGATGGTCCCTTCAGACGATACTTTTCTGGAAATTTTTTGCAGCTACACCTTTAGTGTACCAGGGGCAATGTCATCGGACGTTCTATTTTTAAAGATTTTGTTTCTAATTTCATCGTTTTGTTTCGGAATGGAAGAGACTTTTTAAATAAATGGCAACAAGATTCTACATGTGACCTTTGTATGCAAAATTTCGCAACGGAGTAAATTTTGGCGGGAATTTTATTTTTGCGGGAACTTTCTTTTTTTGCGGATCATGGAAGAACCGCAAAAATCGCAAAAACTGGAACCTGCAAAAATTTCGTGCCACACGGTAAGCTAGGATTATAATCATGTGAGGGGAGTTAGGGTGGGAGGAGGAGACAAAAGAAACCTAATATACACAAGTCATATTTACATAAAAAACGGGGATAATCCCATCAGCGATTGAACTTTTTTATCAACGTAGGTTAAAAGTTTCATTTTTGGTGTTGAGCGATGGAATTCTGGTGAGAAAGTGAGGGAGAATGTTTTAGTTTCCAGTGTAAAAACAAAACTTGGGACTCCTTAGTGTTGTTCTCTCACTCTGCATTATTTTTTCACACTCTTGACGTCTTTGGCAAAGAAGTCTTCATCTGTTGAGTAGAACAGTAGTAGTCTTGAGAATAATATTTATGATTGAAAAGTTTCTGGCTATTTCTAGATAGCCAATGATGACACATACTTGTAGAGAAAACAAATACAAAGACGAAATTTACATCGGCCGAGGGGCTAACGAATATTTGGAGTCAAATGAAAGGAATATTAAAAGCCTGCTACATTGTAAGTTAAAAAATAAGAAAGAAGTAGCACAAGAAGGGGACGAAAATATATTAATTAAGTTAACAGCTTTAGACAACGAAATCTCACTAAAAATAACTCAATTATTTTATGTGCTGTCGCACACATTGTATCACACAGTTAAAGAACTTATTAGCTTTCAGTGCAAAGAATAGTATTTAAGAACAACAAAATATATAAATTTTTAAATTGAGCTTAGTGCAACAAACTTATATTTTTCGGAGATTTCCCTCCCATGGAGGGAATGAAGGTAATGAAACAAGAATTGAACTTTTACATTTTAGTGAATAAATTACTCTTATGTGCAGTTTTAACAGTGCCCAGGTGAAAATCTCATTAATTTGAAACTTTGTCCTACCAACCTCACTGGCCAGTGAACCTGGCTAAGTAGAAGTACTGGGCAAATGTGAAATGCGCCGGGAATTGGTTGTCTTGGGTACATTCAAACCTGGGATAATCAGTTATATTACTAGTAAGAAATCGTTTTGATATTAGCTTTCTCAGCCACATAATTAATTTATTTAGCAAATTATTAAATCTGGATATTAATCCTTGGGTCAGAGGTTCAGTAACCTAATGGCTGACTCACTGGTCTCTTGAGAGTCCTGGGTTCAAGCCCTTACTAGGATCAGAGAATTAATGTACAGCTTGAAGTTGACCTCTAAATCCTTGATCAGGGCAAGTTTGCTCCAAAGATGGTTAAATTACCCTGAGTTAGAGCTAACCTGGGGGTTAAATTTCTAAACTGTGGGTTTGTTAATCTGCGGGCACAAAACATTACTGCCTCACTTCTCCACCATTGACTTTTTGTTTGCTCTCACTAATTAAACTATTTCTTAACTATCAACTGATCCAAAATAGAATAAATTGCAAATTATTAACTTTTTACCTGATTCATCTAGTTTGCTTAAGATAGGTTTCAACAGCTCCTCAAGTTCTTCTTTCTGCTTGTAGATGTCTTCAACAGTGGCATTTTCTTTGTGTGATTCTAACCAGTCATTCTTTTCATCACAGAAACGATTTCCACTCAGCTGTTAGAAAAACAGGTTACAATCACATATGATAATACGCAAGAAGAAATTCTCTCTCTGTGCTTATGTTCCTGTACCACTGACACAAGCAGACCATGTAACTGTGTAAATGTTAGCTCTCTAAAAATAAATCATTGAAAACTTTCTTAAGGCTACTTTCTATCGCAAGAAAGAGAATGTTTGCCGTTAAAATATTGGAAATCCAATATCATTGGGTTCAAGTGTAATAAATCTTCACTGAGGCTAGCATGATTTAACTCATCTTCCTCCACAGCATTGTGCAAGTCACACTTAAGTTATTCCTGGAGTCATTCAAGCAAATTATTTTGATTCACTTATTGATCAACATGTCCACTTTGCAACTATTAAGAGCCCTGTTTGTGGGTGAACAGGTTTTCAAAAATCAAGGGCCGAGGGGCTGTTAGCAAAGGAGGTTTGAAAGCTTAACAGACAAACCTTGTCTTCTCGTGTGAATCGGCCCATGTGCTTCTCAGGATCAGATATTGTCTCCTTAGTTGCAGTTATAACTGATAAAAGGGCCTGTTGTGCCTCTAAAAAAATGCATCATAAAAAAGTTTAGGGTAATGACTTTTTTTTACATACCCGGTAAGTACATGTAGTGATAAACTTAGTTTCAAATCCCTAGGATAGCATTAGAAGGTTCCTGGATGCATTGAACAAACATAATTTATTATAGCATAACTTGAAGCTTGAAATGTCTCTGCACACCTGCTCGGTCAAGATAATCCACACAGGTGTCCTTTTTGTAACGGGCTGCTGCTTCTCGGGCTCTCTCGCCATGTGCATTTCGTATCTGCAGGTCTGCTCCATTTGTTACCAAGACCCTCAGACAGTCAGGATGGCCCCAGGATGCAGCTCTGTGCAAGGCTGTATAACCTGTAAATTGTGTTAATCCTGTAAGTTCTACTGTAGAATCAAGACACAATTTCCCTACACATGTACTAGTTTTATGCTCTTATCTTGAGCCAGGTAAGAGAATTTGATTGGCTATAAAATTTGAACGAGCATGAAACATACGTTACTATTAGGAAAACCCCCAACAATCCAGACTTCCTGATTTATGAAAACACAATGAACGTCTGGGCTACCACGAGAAACACAATATCAAACTGCCTGAGAATTTCCCAACAAATGAGAACCAGGCTTTAGTACTGAACGTAAAGCTGCCAATTCACCCAGTCCCTGAGACAAATTCCAGCAGCTGGTCTAACGATTATCCCCAATCCAAGTATCAAAAAGTTTTGGTATTCTCAAGGCAACCAGCATTATTTGATTACTTTTAATGTGGTGCGATTTTTATGTGTTTTAGTGAATCTGCAGGTTTAGCATCGATACCCCGGGTTGCTTTCAAATATTTCAAGATTTCCAGTCCGTAATGGTTGCAAGTTACCTAGCTGACCCCCTATTTTTAGTAGCAGCAAGACGACTTAAGTGATAAACAAACCCAAGGATAAAATACTTCTTTCCTTCTATAACTGGTATATTCCTGACATAGGCTAAATAAATTACCTTTCTTGGTCTGACTATTGATTTGAGCCCCGCGTTCTAGAAGTTCTCGAACAATTTCTTTGCGTCCCAACATGGCTGCTATGTCCAGGGCTGACTTGCCATCTTTGTCTCTTTTGTTCAATGCTTGTGCCGGATCCGTGGAAAATATACTCTCTGGATCCTCAAAAAGCTCTCGGAGTCTTTCAATATCCCCCTTGGTTGCAACTTCAAACAATTCTTTGACCATTTTGCAGCCAAATTGTTTGACAACTTTCTCTATGTTTACTGTTCGAAAGCCTCGGAAACATACCGCTGACAGCCAAAATCTCTTGCCTCGTCCCCAGTGCTCCAAACGATTGGTATGTCAAATAGGGCGTGCCAAAAATAAAGAAACTGGTACTTTTCCCAAAATCTCTTTACATAAAGTAAAATAAAATCGATGGTGCATTCGACGACGTGATAGAACTGTCACGGTTCCAGTCAGATCACCTTGCACGTACAATTGATCGCTTTGCATTTCCACAGGCTACAAAAAAATCTGAAAACCTTGCAAAGTCAGTGACGCAAGGTATATAGCACTCCTCGTTACACATTGGAGGTCGTAATATTCTCATCGCATTGTACAACCTAATGAACCTAAGTCATGAAAAATTCAGAAAAAGGAGTATAATGCATAGCACGGATTTCTCATGCTCGGAATATATGAATTTTAATAAAGGTATACAAACAAGTGTCAAACGGCACACCCATTTGGTGTTGGTCGACGTTGCTCCGGGAAGGTGAATCGTCATCTTTCTCTTCGATGTGCTTGCTTCAGAAAAGTTCCTGTTTCCTCTCTTCTCTGAGTTGCTATTCACCTTGTTAGTTTTACATTTTTCGTTGCTTTTGCTAACTTGGACCAAACTTGAAGTGTTGGATAGTTAAATATATTTCTTCTGTCGTGAAGACTTTGAGTTACAAACCTGTGACGTCATAGAAATCGATGCAGTGTTGGTTGTTGAAATCAACTGTAGGTCGATAGTTTTTGTTAAATATTGCGGTCATGTCTACCTAAAGTCTTTTTCAATTTGCGTTTTTCCAAATTTGGAGGGCAACCGCGTAGACATTTTCCCTTGCTTGAAATTGCAATTGCATTGAAATGGCGAGGGTATAATTTAAGCCGTAAATTCCTAGCCTGCTTTTGGCTTGTCTCTTTTGGTTGCTTACTCCGCTAATAAGTAAAATTCTAACATTTCTAGTCAAGTACTTTTGACAAAAGTTTATTTCAGGAGAGGGAGAAAAGTGATACAGTCAGCTAATTTTGGTATTTTTGTTTCATGCATTTTTCCTTGGGAAAGAATTGTGTTGAAATTCCAGTCATCCCTGTACTTGGCTTCAGGATTGATTCTCTGTGAGCTACAGACTCAGTTTCATTTGAACATTCATGATTGATTATCAAATCCTTTTTGCCATCACATTGTTCTGTTATTTAAATTTCATAGTCAAACTTGTCTTCCGAAATTATATAAACACATCAACGCAATGGACCTATAACAATTACGGCACAACATATTGACAAAACTCCACTATTTCGAGCTCGCTACTAAATTTACTTTAAAAATGCAAGTAAATAAAATCGTTGTAATTGTCACTAGCAGAGATATGTCTGAAGGAATATCTGCTTGGAGTCTTGGAGGCCATGTTCAGCTTTGACGGGAATCAGCATTCATTATTTCATCCCAATTTAACGGCACCTTCACTGAGTTGAAACATCTCTATGCTTGGAACTGAGAAACATTAGACAACTCTGGAAACTGAATACTTTTGCGATAACGGCATTTCAGCGGCAAATTAAATATTCAGAGCGTCATCTATATAAGTTTTTAAAGGTCAATCAGTTTTACTGGCTAAACGTTCAAAATTAGACTGAGAGGAATGAAAAGAAACAAAAAGCTAACAATTAAATGAATAATAGTTTGGAGAAGAGCGGGAGTGTCAGTGGACTTATCTAAAGGAGCGACATCGAGGAAGATGTTGGTTCTCCTTTACAACACATAACGATGACTAACAATAAAACGATCGGCGTGGCCCTTGACACTTTTTTACATACTAGATTAAAATTCATCTCAGCTACGAGAAATATGATTTGCAAAATCAGAATAATTTTGTATAGATATTCCTGAAGTGATTGAATTAATACCGTAAAATCCCACGTTAAAGCCCTCCGGTTATATGCCCCCCCGGATATAAACCCTTCTTTTTGCTAACAAAGATATTATTCTGGATATAAGTCCCTCCCCCGTGTATAAGCCCATCTAATGTATAATGGCTATGGAGAATGTCTGGCCCTATACCCACTTAAGGTTATGGTCAAAATCAATCAATCAATGTATAAGTGCGTTCCTTTTCAAAAATCAAAACTTTTAGTCGAAAGTAACAGGTTAATAAGGTAATAACAGGGTAATAGGGTAGTTCAATAGGGTAATTGCTCTAAAGGTAATGGTATGTTAGCTTTAATTCGTTTCTCAGATACGTTTTATCTTGTCGTTCCGAAACAATTTTTTTTATATATTCGAATCCCTAAAATCTCATGTTTTGTCCTTTTGCAACCGTGAAAACTCAAAGGGTTTCTGTTTCTTCAATTCTCGCTACATCTACAAGGGAACGTCAACAACAGAAAAAGTTGCCCCGCGCTTTCGTAAAAACAAGCATCTTAAACATTAAAAAAAAAACCTCCCTCCGAGGCCAGGGTACACCTTACACTTTCATAAAGTTATATTAATAATAGCTCTAATTCCTTGGTCTGCCGATTTGGAAAATATGTATATTTATATAGATGAGAACGATGAAGTTGAGATACAGAATCATGCACTCTTTAATATTTAGAGATCGAAAATATTTAGGTTATAAATATTAAGACCTATATACTGTACATAACTGATGCATCATCAAAGCCCTATTCTTTCCTAAGACGGTAATCCCTAAGAGCTTTGTAAAAACGTTTGAAAATGACGCACTGTCCAGGACAATTCAACTTTGAAACAAGATGCTTCTAAAAGTGCGTACAATAAGCAAAGAGAAAAATTGGGCTGCCGCATAGGAACACTGAAGCTGCGAAGATAGAAAACGTTTCCTTTTGCCTATGCTATTTTAAGTCGTAAAAAGAGGTCAAATAAAGGGAAACTATACAAACACACCGACCTCATCAATAAAGCAACTCTCCAGTGCAGAGTTAAATTTGTTACTGAAACCATGTTTGACTCGAACTCTGACTTCGAGCAATTGTCCTGTTCAGTGCCTTGAGGAGGTGTTTTCCTTCAGTTTATTGTCGTTGTTTTTGTTCGGTCTACAACCAGTCGTATCTATTACAAGATATTCCTTTGAGGTGACTAGTCCTCTCGGTTCTTAAAGCCTCGCAGCTTCTGTGCCGTTCATCAGTTTTTCAATATCTTCCACCTCCTTTGGGCATTCAGCAGTGAGGACATCAGGTCCATTCTCAGTGATGAGTACATCATCCTCGATTCTTATGCCTATTCCTCGATATCTGTTAAGAGGAATCAAAATGTCAACTTTCACATTCAGATAGCTTTGCATTCACGATTTAAGTGATTGCATTTTTCCGAGTAGAAGGAAACCCACGCCTAAAAGCTATCCCATCTTTGCTCTTGAGCTCAGGAAAACAAAAACCTTCGTCAACATACAAGTAATCAACTCAGTTATTTACCAATTTGAGAATGATAAAAGTTCAATTGAAAGCCGTTGGGTGAGTCAGTAAAGCTGAGTAGGCCCAAGCTAACACTCAAATCGTCCTGAGCTTTGCAAACTCGCCATGAAAGACAGTACTTGTTCGCCGCAGCAGCATAACATATTCTTTAAAAACTAATACGTCTAACAATCTTGCCCAAGTGATCTGGAGCAAACACATCGCTTACGTTGCAACTTTCTAGATGACCGTGGTCTTCAAACATTCGTAAGATCTCTAAAACACAAATGCATTGGTACTACAGTAGAACTTAGTAGAGACAAAATTGCAAACCTTTCCGGTACGTTTTTGTTGTTCTCAGAGATGTAGATCCCAGGCTCAACCGTGATCACCATTCCAGGATGTAGCCCCAGGCCTTTGCTCACCAAGTGCGTGTCATGCGTGTCCATGCCTAGATAGTGACCTACACTATGAGGGCAGAATTCACCAGCAGCCTGAAACACACAAGCAGAGTGATCAATATCTACATTCTCCTATAAATGAACAATACGCTCTCAAGCAGATGCGCAATGAAGAAGGGGAAAGCAATAATTACAATCACCAGGAGCCCATCCTGCAATCACCAGCTAGACACTCAGTTGGAGATTTTCATATGTATGAAAGATCTCTCCGAGGAGCCCGTTGTTAACTGCTAGCAGTCCAGCTTCTTCCACATCATCAATTCTCGAACGAGAGAATTGCGGTTTATGCATCTGTGCTGTTCTGTAGAAAGCAAGACAATGTACCCACAGGTGGAAAACGTTGTACGTGAATACCTTTTTCAGTTGACTCTCGGTCAAGTTCTTTGGAAGAAAATCGATCCCTGTAAAGTAGAAGAACAAAGATACTTCTGAAATGACGGTTTTTATCATTAGCATATGAGCTTTTCTGGTTTTGCATTAGCGGCACTGTATACTTCGATCACTGACACTGAGTCTAACGAGCAAAGTCAGAGGTTGTCTTCTCAACCAATCAGTAAGAAACCAAACTATCTGCTTGAAACGACGTTTATCCGCTTGTATACACTCCCGCAGTTTGTAGCGGTTTTAAGTTTTGCCGCGCTTAGCACTGTTCACATGTTCTCCATCTCTTACCTAAGGTTACTTGTTTTCCCGCTCTTAGCAACTGATGCATGCATGCTTTCCTGCTCTTCGCAACGGTTTGAAGTTTTCCCGCGCTTAGCACTGGTTACATGTTTTCCCACGCTAAGCACTGGTTACATGTTTTCCCGCGCTAAGCACTGGTTACATGTTTTCCCGCTTTTGGCACCTGATACATGCTTTCCCGCGCTCAGCACCAGTTACATGTTTCGAATTCTGATTGGCCTTGTGATTGGTTGCGTGATCACCTTCTTTGGTTTCACTCTTATACCAATCATTACAAAGGACACTATCTAAACTCAAGCTTGACCAAAGACAAAGACAAAAGAACCTAATGCTTAAAACATTTCTCTCACTCACTAATAAGTTCCTCTCCCAAAAGTAGCAACATGGCGTGATGAAGATAATCCAGCGAAACGTCCTTTTGACAAAGCTAGGAACAAGAAAGTTGAACATGCTACGTTGATCAAGCTTTCTACATTTTAACTACCCGTAAGTGAAAGTGTTTTAAGCAAGTGATGTGTCTCACTTTTAAGCATTTCTTGTGTACTCTCAGCACCAGTTCGTAAAGTTCTCTTTGCGGGTCACTGAATTTACCACTGACTGGCCACGCCCTGGTAATGTCGCTGGCATACCCATGGTACTCGCACCCAGCATCCATAAGGACCAGCTCTCCGTCCCTACAGAAAACATCAAGGACATACAACAGCAAAATGAATACCTGCCTTTGGCTGAGAAGCATTCCCACATGACTGACATACTACGATTATCAGTTGAGTAAGGCGGGACGAAAGTTTGGTCTCCAAGTTTTAACGTAAAAATCCTGTTGTTGTCACAAGCAACTGGCTCCGTATCCATTGGCAACTTGTCGGCCTTTGACGTCATTGGCAGCAAAGTGCGCGAAATTGTAGGCGACGCGACAGGCAATGCACGGCTGTTGATATTGTTACCAACGGAAACAAGGTAAGTTGCCCGTGACAACACCATTATTTTAAGGCCAAAACTTCGTAACCAAACTTCCTTCGTGCCTTACTCAACTGATAATCGTAGTAAACCGTATAAAACCTGATATCAATTGAAAGTATTTGTAGAAACCAGTTACTTCCTCACTAATCCAAGAACAGTATGATAAACTGAACTCAAATCAAACAAGCCGTAACAAATCGCACGTACTACTTGATCTAGCCACAGAGATGTAGTGCGGGTTTATTGTGCTGGGTTGTCAAAAGAAAACAGCAGCCCGCGAAACTCAATAT
Source organism: Orbicella faveolata (assembly GCF_042242905.1). Taxonomy (NCBI): domain Eukaryota; kingdom Metazoa; phylum Cnidaria; class Anthozoa; order Scleractinia; family Merulinidae; genus Orbicella; species Orbicella faveolata. The sequence continues at coordinate 7,324,220 of NW_028301565.1, forward strand.
CTACTTAATGATCTAGGCCAGCGGTTCTGTTGGCTATTTCGCCTAATTCTTTAGAAGAGGATGGGAAGTCTACCATCTACTCCAGTAATATAGCCACTTACTTCAAACCTGTGTTACAACCATGAATGTGCTATATTTCTCAATCCCATGTTTAAATTTAAAAAAACTATTACACTGCTGTATTCTAATAGTAATTCTCTTTAAGCTCTCTTTCCACTGTTCTCCTCCATGTCTCTGGCGGTCGACCCCAATTCATTCTGCCCTCTGGTGCCCATGTGAGAGCGATTCAAGAATGTAAATGATGATCCCTTCTAAGGACGTGGCTAGGCCACGTCCATCTCCTTGCCAAGAGGCAAGCCAATAGGGCTTATGTAATGGGCTACCTTAAAGATACCTAAGACTTCTGTCATCGGCACACAATGAGTAGAGAGAGAGATTAAATAAAGGAATTGCCCTGTCTATTTTTAAGAAAAAATTACCTCAGAACTTGCGTATTGTTAATGTAGTGAAGAGTGTTCGCCATTGGTCCACTAGCTACCACAGGGGGGTATGCCAGCCTCTCAGCACCCCCCATTCGACATTCATATTCCAAGATCGTATGAAGATGAGACTCCTCCAGCCCTGGACGAGTGCTTCTCATAACCTTAACAACATAAAACGTTCATTGTTAGGTAAAACAGCTACAGCTGCTCCTCTTTAATATGAGCAGAGTGTCTCTATTATGGGGGACTTAGCTATTTTTCAACTTGAAGTTCAGTTGATAAAGGAAAGTTAACAACCATGGCATCTAAGTGAAGCTGATTATCGAGCTCAAGCCCTTCGGCATCTTTGTCCAAAACAAGTCTAATGCTCTAAATGTGTTTCACTTGCTCTCCAATGCAGCCGAATAGTCTCTTTAGCAACTAATATCTTTAATCACTTATTATGGAGGTTTCTGTACGTATGAGATGAATTTTGGTTTTCTGGGACCAAGTGAACTGTTTGTCATATAGAGGTGTCCATATGATAGAGGTGTCTGTAAGGAGAGGTTCAACTGTGCAGAAAGGATTCTTACAACTTTCAGGTTGGCAGTTACTCAACTAAATGTATTTAGGTAGTGGATAGACAAATTATTTTTACAGATTAAGTTACACTAATGTCTCTGCAAAACCAGAGGGTACCATGAAACTCATGTAAGAAACATTAAAGCTTAAACAGACCCCAAGAACCTGATATTTCACATATATAAAATAAAAAAAATGACAGAAAACTACCTCTTACCTTAGTAATAGCTCTTGATGCTAATGAAGCTGATTCTCTTAGTAGTTTAATTTCTGCATCAGATTTTATAAGTCTAAGCATGTGAATGTTGTGACCAAGAACCAGTAAATCTGAAAAGAAATGTATTTAATTCAAGTTACTTGTTTGCATAACAGTCTTGTAAGCATGCAGAGGTCCACATCTGCCTTGGTCTCAGCATGCATTACATGCTCATGAAACTAGATCTCATTTCACATGATGTCACAGCAGCCATATTGGTGTCCAAAAACAACGAAGCAGCAGCCATGTTGTTGTTCCAAACCAATCCTGGGGCAGTTGCACTCTTTTCTTATGTACACACATCCTGTTGTTCCCATAATTTTTCATGGTTGCTGGCCACCTGAGTGAAAATTTATCTATTGGGCCCCCTTTTTACTGCAGCTGACATGAACGTTAAATGCCTTGTGGTTATAAAAGGAGATAGCAGAGGGGCCTCAAAGATAAACTTAAGATACATAATTACTACATAAACCTGACTATACATTTTTCACCCCAAAAAATCAAATCGCAAATAAATTGAGAAAAAGGATTTAGTTTCTAAGTTGCACTTACTTTTATAACTAAACTTGGCAGTGTGGAACAGAACCTTGGAGATTTCCTCGTGGATGGTTGGGTGGGTAGGACGAAGAGAATCATACCACACACAAAAGTCTTTGCCAGCATACCTGGAATAATTTAACAACATTTATGTAACAGATATTTGAATGAGATACTGAAAGTCTTAGAACACAAACCTATTGAGGAATGCATTTATCTAACCCTCCTTAGGCATGGCCATGGCCTAGCTATTTTCTTCTCAAGTTGTCAATCTACCATCATCATAAAAAGCCAAGTCTACATCAGGCCAGAAAGTGTCCCATCTTGCCTGAGCTTACTCCCCTTTCCATAGTATAAGTGACTGGGAGTATTTCTACTGCTCTCTGGATGGCAGATGCTAGCCCATCATAAGGTTTTTCCCATCATTAATATAAATATGGCACTGCGAACTTGAATTGTCTTGTTCAAGAAATCAATTCAGTGACACCGACCAGGTATCACATTGTAAAAGAGATTTTCTAGACTTTTCATCAAAGATGTATCCTTAGCAATTCTAGGGCAGGTTGAATTGAAGTGCATGCTATGTACACCTCCATTCCCAGTCAATACATATGGATATTAATCTTTAATCTTTAAATTCCATGATTGTCTGCAGCTGGAGCTGTAATCATTCTGGCAATAGGTTGACCAGCACGTGTAGGTAAGTAAGTTACATACAGTATTACAAGCAAAAATCACAAGCTGACAAAATTACAGAACTACAGGCTTATGCAATTTACAGCAACATACCTATCAATGAGTACAGAGGCTAGATTTCGAATTGAGTATGACTGGAAAAAAAATTTACAAGCAAATGTGAGGTCTAGATAAATGCATTTCTATTGTGACTAAAACAAAGACAAATTGTAATGACTCACTATAGTAACTATGATAATAACCAGGACAGAAGTTCCAGAGTTCAGCAAAAGTGAAGTTCAAATTATGTGATCATGTCCAAATGAAAAGCATGATGATTTTCTACAACAAACCTCATCAAATCCAAAGAAAAGAATGGCATCTTTAGTTCCAGGTCTTTTACCTTCCCACAACACCCTTTGAATAATAAGAGAAATCACAATTACTAATCTACATAATGAAACATGAGAGCATTGAATTAAAAATTGCATGTGCACCAAAGAACCTCTGCTAGTAGAGCGCACAAGAAATTCATGACCGATAGCCTCAAGGGCTAGTAGGTTTTGTACCTGGGCTAGTGGATTCTGTTGTTCACTTGCCAGACAGGCAAGTGAGGGTTCTTTGAAAATTTTTGTGTGTAACTTCAAATCAAAATAAAAATCAGTGATAGAAATTTTACACAACGTTTTGATGTCGTCATGACATCATTATCAAGTGACAAGAAAATAACGGTTCAACAGTGTTATATATGCAGTGAGAGGTGTTCTTGTCATTTGATAATGACGTCATGATGACATTGAAACGTTGTTTATCGAAATTTAATCTCATTCGAATAACTTCAAATCACCGATTGAAATACTGTAATTGATGAAATTTTTTTTTGGGGGGGGGGAGGGGGGGGGGGCTAGTGAGAATGACTTTCAAGCTAGTACATTACCATAGTTAAAGCTGGCCCAAAATGCAACCAAAGACAAAATTCAAGAGGCCATACTAGAGTCCCGACACCTGGAAACAGGATTTTGTGGGGTGGCAACATCATTCTTACGAATTCTAGCAGAGTATTATTATAATAAAAGAAGAGAACCGTAACAGAACATTGGCTAAAATTCAGTTTTTCCATGATATGACCTTTGACAGGCCAAATAATTTTCTTTCAGCAATTATCCCACTACGTATAGTGTTAATTTAATTTATATTATAATCTAAACATATAATAATTAAGGTAATTCCTCTGAAATAAAAGTGACAATAGATTTTTGTTCAAACTTTGTCCACTGAATATTTGTCATATGATAACTTCAATTTGGAAATAAAAAAGGGGGGTGCCCATGCTCATTAAGGAGCAGTGAGGCATTGAAAATGCCCCATTTTGGCATTATCTAATGCTTATTATAAGAACGCATTCCCAGTAATTGTAACATCTTTGTAAGCCTGGAATCATAAGAACACGCATTAAACTACAGTCAATACATTGTGTCAGACACAAATAAACGTTTAAGTTTGATTCAGACAGAAAGCTGAATCCTTGATTAAAAATTTGAACCAAATTTCTTGACGTGGTTACCGACTGCAAAATAGAAAAGACCACAGTGTATCTGCTATTTTTCTTATTTATTCAATTTTCAGCAATAGAAATTAGATCAGTCTTTTCTGATGCAAAGCTTATGATTAGTTGATTACAACGACTGGAAAAAAAATTGGGGTGCCCATGCTCGTTGGTGAGCTAGAGCCATTTTTCAACTGACAGAGCTCAATATCAAGGCAAATCCGTCATGTTTTCAATATGCGCGTGTACAAGCGCACGCTAATGACGCCATAAATTATGCGCAGTAAGGATGCGCAATGCAAATGTGAGGAATAACCTTAATGACGATATCTTGTTACAAGTACTCACTTTTTAGGATCATGTGGTTGGATAAACAGTGTGCTCTTGTGAGCTGGCAAGGGGAGACCTTCTACTGATTCTATAAAAGAATTTTTAAATTTTATTTTACGACTCATACTTTACATTAAATTGTGCAAGGCAAGGATAGAAAGTTCAGCATCACTGCAGTTTTCTAAAATTTTCATACATAGTACTTGGACTTAATGACATCATTCTGTGAATTCAACTTGACAAATATCTGCGACAAATTGTACTTCTCAATCACTTGTAAACCATAAGGTGTGCTTGGTGCATCTTGCAAGCAATTAAGAGAGATGGGATCGCAAAGTTCTAGCAGATTATTCGAAAGGAGGGAAAATGGTCTCGGAAAATAAAATTTATAAAACCCACAAATGAAATTAACTTAGTTTACACAAATATAACACAAACGTTGCTAGTACTTACGCAAAACTAAAACAGCATCTGGCTGTTGAAAACCAGTGAGGTATAGGAAATCTGTGTTTTGCCTGAATGGATATCTGAATGAAAAGAAAGGTGATATAATAATGCTAAAGTATCTGCCTCAAATCTAGAGATTATGGTGAGAGAATGACTTGTAAGTAATACATACCAAAAGGAAAGTAAAGGGTGAAAAGGGATGTACTTTAGGATTCAAGCCTGGGTGCAAACTACCAGAGGCCCAATAAAATAACTATACTGACTCTTCCCATTGTAGATTGTCAAGACCAATAAGTACAACAACTAATTGTAATTATTAATTGTAATCATGTAGCAGTGATGTGTACAATGTAATTTGCATTGAAAAGCCCTTGCAACATGCTCTTAATATGCTACTCAACAAAAAGCACTGAATGAAATGCTGGGTTGTTTTTTTTCACTACAGTTATAATTGCTAGAAGGCAAATAAAGTGATACATGTAGCACTGTTGTTGATTTTTCCACTCTCTACCCACTCACTGTTCCCTTTAAATTTTTTCTTATATCACCTCACTTTCCTTTTCCTTTCTCCTAATCCCAGTTCAGGGAAATGTTATCAAAATCTCCAGAGTATACTACTTGAATAGATACTTACGGCACATCTGTTGTCATGAACTTTGTAGGATTGCTTGGAATGATCACCAAATGCTTGTCATGACTTTCACCAAAATGTGTCTTTGCAAGTAGACTGTAGGTTATAGCAGAATAAAAATGCAATATTCTTAAAGAGGTGAAAGAACTTTTTTTAAAAAAGGAAATCAGGATAAGAATAATAATTACCTAGACAGCTATGGGCTCCTATTGGATAATTACTACAAACTGACCATAACCTGAGAAGTCTTTGCCTTCTGTCTCTGTATTCCTTCTTAGTAATTCCAGGGGTGACTACAAAGAAATTAAACAAAAAAATAATTATAAAAAGGTGATATTCACCTCTATCCTATTTGCATTACATTAATAGACTTCTTCTAATATTTGTGCTAAGTAACTGGTGGGCCATAACAACAATAAAATAGATAAATAAATATCATAATTATATAAATTTTGTAATCATGAGAGTTAAGATCTTGACCTGTCTAATTGGTTTTAAGGGTAGCTAGCCTACAAGAAAGCTCTCCACTTCAGAATTAAACACCCTTTGGATAAAGGGAAATGTGCCACCCTCGTTGGTAAAGTTGCTCACTTTAATTTATACCTCACTTTAATTTATCCGTCTCATTCTAAACAAATAGAATGCTTTAATGAGGGGTAATTAGAACAAAAATTAACAAAAAAATGCTAAACACATTTAACAGTGATAAATAAAACAAAAATTATCATACAATTCCCAAAGCAAAACAGTGCATTTTCATTTTGAAGAAATTCCTAAATCTTCCTTTGTTATCCTCGTGATCAACAAAGTTTTGAAATTCACTATAATACAATTCTAAGGAATGGACCAGAATCTTACAATATGAATAACTGTTCAGAAAACTGAAACTTAGCTCAATTTTTGAAAATTTTAACAAGTTATGCCTTTTGGGGTTCTTAAATTTGTACAGTCTCTGGAAAGGAAAATCAATGCATGATTTAATCTATGTACAGAATAGACCTGAAACCAACATAGTAAAAATAGCCAAACTGTTTTGAGATAAAACATGTGTACGTAAGCCTTTAAAAATAAATGCTAAGGGTGTGTGTAACAGGATTGGATATTAATAAGATGGACTATTTCAGAAGTACCAAAAGTGCTATCAGATGTTCCCCTCCGTGGTCGTCTTGGAGTGGGAAACAAGTCAGGAGCTGAAGGGTGTAAAAGTTCCTTCATCATAACACCTTCATTCTCCATTGCATAACCAGCTTGCTCTAAAACAACGGGTTCTTCCCGTTGAATGATTTCCCTTGAAATTGTCCTTCTCTTGAACAGTGGCACCTTGTTAAGCCCAGGAAAGTAGGATATTGCAAGAAATATTACAACCACAGCGCATGCTAAAATCATCAGAGATGTAATCCTTCGAAGAGTAAAACTCCACATGGTGGCAAAATGCTAACATGAAACTAGTTACAATGGAGTACAATGGAAAACCTTCTCTTGAAAGCTACTCCATTTAGCAATTTGAAAAAAAATGTCCAAACAAGATTCTTCCACTTCTTGACGCCAGAAGAAAACTGAACTAAAACAAACAGTGGCCAGGGATCCAGCTGATTGTAGATTTGTCAAACTGAGATCTTTAAAAACCAAATGATGAATATGTCTTGGTCAGAATAATTTGCTACTCCATGTGCTTTTCTTGGGACAAAAAAGGAAAACAACTCCCATAATTCCTTATTCCATTGTTCCTTATTGTCCAATAACAGCACTAGTACTAGTATAACCAGCAAGGTTTAGAAAGTAACCTTTTATGTGATCCCACCGACCAGTAGAATTATTCCTAAGCTGTAAACTATTTTATGGTATAGCAAATTTAAGTGCTTAGAATAAATTGAAAATAAAACACCAGAGTGTTTCAGTACAAAAAGTTTTGATAAACATCTGAAGTCTTCCAAGGATAATTTCACAAATGGATAAAGATGGCAGGGAGATATTTCAAACTGATCAGCATCCATGTATCTTTTGCATTTTGTTATTTGTATCAGAATACCAAAATTGATTTACAGGACTCGCTTTAACTTTATTTCTCTCAATTTTACCTTGAAATGTAAGTAGTTTTACTATATATAATTAGTCACAGCTGAAGCTGTTTACAATATATTTTGAAGGAAACTTAAAATTCTTTAAACAGGTAAAAAAGCTTGCCACCTGTTCAGGTTCACAAGCAGGTAATAAGTTACTGCATGAAACCATAATTATATTTGTTAATAACTATCAATAATTAATTTTAAGAAGTAATAATTATTACTGACACAAACAGGTAACCACCAGAGAGTCTAATATACATCATAGTTCTACATTATTTTTCTATTTTTGCTAAAAATAAATTCCTAAATTAATGCAGACAATGACAAAAACGTTTTATTCTAATATAATTTGTACTGAATTGTACCTTCCCAGTATCCTCCAGCAGCTTATCAGAGCAGAATGATTGTACCATGAATTGCACAAAATATACATGTATTTGGCAAGACACATTTGAGCCAAAACATCCAATGCAATTAGGTATTTAAAAACACAAATTTGGCCCAAAGTCTGGTGATATCAGGTCCATAAGGAGATATTGCAGAAAAACCTAACCCTAAGTACAGAAGGGGTAGGGAAATTGCAACTCTGGACATAGTAAGTTTCATAAACATGTCATAGTATTACTATCACTATTTACTCTGGACAATAATATTTGTTTTTGTTTTGAGAATATTTAAAATTTTTTCAAGTTGAGACAATGAGAAAACAACCTAACTTTAAAATATTCTACCCAATAATTATAAACTTTAAATTATTGGTTATAATAATGTTATATATATTTATTATAAATTATCAATAACCTCAGTCATGTAAATTAATACTATGTTTAATTAACATAGACTGGAGTTTGCTGAGGAGTTGACCATTACCACTCTACCTAGCAGATCGCAACACCCACAAATTTTTTCCCACTTTCAATGTAATGTTTTGGATGCTGCGAGTTTGTTTCAAACAAAACCAATCGGTTTGTTTCCAATGTACCACATGATTGTCAAACATTACTCTGAAGGTGGCAAAAAATTAGTGGGTGATGTGGTCTACTAGGAAGGGTATTAGAAATAATGGATGGTTCTAGCCTAAGATCATTAGCCAGTAAGGTCTCTGCAAGACTTTTTCATGAAAACGTTTTACGGTGAAATAGAAAACTATTTATGTTCCATTTTGCTGGCAAGAATTGGTATTTTCTGCTGATCAGCAACTTGCAGGGTTTGTTTGTGGGCAATTATTGTTCCTTCCAGTACAACTACTGACTGTACCTCCCTCCCCCCCCCCCCCCCAAATATGCTTTATTTAATAGTTCCCAATTTTTGAGGGTGAGGAATAGACATATCCTTCATTTAAATTTTTTAAAGGTCCAATGCTAGAAAGTGAACATTGAGTCAAATTAAATTGTGTACACTTACTTTCATCTTCCTCCATCAGGTGGGGGTGTGAATCTGGTGTTGGTTGTCCAATAGACTTTGCCTTGTCACCAACAAACCTGAGACCTCTTTCACTCAGGCCCTTTAACTTTGCTGTCAAATTTATCACAAATTGGTATGTCAGTAAAGAATTTTCATTAAGCAAGAGTCTCAGTTTGAATGTCATTGATCAGGTAGTATGCTGGTATCCTGATCAAGCAGTCCAGGCTCAAGCCCTCTCCAGATCTAGAGTCACTGTGTTCTGTTGTTGGGCAAGACACTAGACCTCTCACAATGTTTCATCTACATCCCCCAACCCCTCCCAACCCCCAACACACACACCATTGATAGGGTAACATTTTTAACCTGGAGAAAGAAGATCAAAGTGCCTGACCCTCAGAAGTTTTGTCTTTTTTGTCTCCTCAAGAAAAAGGCAACTTCCTCCAAACCCCCCAATATTCCAAAGATCAAACAAATATGTCAACCAAAGAACCTTTCAGAAAAAACTTCTGATGATGATGATGATGATGATGACGATGATGATGCCCTGTCAGAAAACTGTGTTGATCATGGGGGAGATAAGAGAGGGGAGAGGGAAGAGGGAAGAGGGAAGGGGATAGGTTGTGGATACTATGAAAAATGGAACAACTAAGTGCCTCTTTCCACTAAGGTGTAGACAGGAGCCAATGGGCCAAGAGGAGCTTTACCCTCTAAAATAATTCTGTCCAGGAGATCTTTTAACTTTGTATTCAACTTATCATCGCATGCCAGGAAACATAACATGAAACAGGACCCGATATGTGTTTTATTTGTCACACAGTTTTTCCTTGCGATCATGCTTGAAGCCAGTGATGCATTAAAAGGATACATGGCGCATGGCACTTTCAATTGATGAACATGACCTCGAGTATATTCTATGTTTTTGTTTGAGGCACATTCTTATGTTACAATGATGTCAAAACATCACAGTTTGCCTGAAATAACACCTGGATTGTGTGAAACTTGCGAACTTTGATCTTTAGTTACAGTTAATAAGTCCTGGGTGGATATAAACACACCCAAGGCTTATTATTAACCTAATTTGCATAGAGTTTTTTCGAGGGCAAATCTCCTCATGCTGGTGTAGATTGACATAGCTATATTGGGACATTACATTTGTTATCTGCACTCATCCCAAAGGGGAACAGATTCTGATCGGACACATTGACCACTTTTTAAATATCAGCAACTTTTATGTTTAGATCCATGGTGTTCAATATTTTGTCAGCTCCTTTGAAAAAATACTCCGACAGAAGTATTTTTTTAGAGGTTACCATCCATTGCCTGATTTCAAGCCGAAAAGGACTAGGTATGAGTCTGTAAATTATGGGATTAGCAACTGTTGATCCACATAGTCATAAAGTGCAGACCAAGCTTTACAAAATCCCCAAGTTTGGTGTTAATAGACCCAATAGTAAGCAAGATACAGCCATTTGAAAACGTCAAAATTTACAAAGAAATGTATGGCCATCCAGACACTGTGTCCGGATGACCAAACATTTCTTTGTTAATTTTGACATTTTTAAATGGCTGTATCTCAGTCAAAACTAGCCTGATTAACTCCAAACTTGGGGATTTTGTGAATCTCGGTGTGCTCGTTCTGACTATGTGGATCAATAGCTGCTTACCCCATAATTTACAGACTCGTACCTAGTCCTTTTCGGCTTGAAATCAGGCAATGGAATGAAAGAGGGGGAGGGGGTGATAAAAAATGGAATACCCCATTGCTACATTCATCATTGATGATAAAAGAACTTCGTGATCATGCAGCTTTAAATGTCACGGTATATCATTTTACACCTTGAGAAAAAAGCCTTTACCCTCATTGGAACAAGGTTCTACTCCAGCGACGCTGCTTTCCGTGCGCAGACGGGCTGACCACCATGAGGCAAGAGAAAGTCGACTTTTCCATCTTGTAAACTTTGCTCCATGGAGGTGCCTAGTACGAACTATTAAAATATGAGATTTTTAAATCTTAAAAGTCAAAACTCTCATTGATGCATTTTTTTCACACTCACCAAATGAGCACGAATTTGTATTCAAAACAAGATTTAGTTTAGGTATTCGTGCAGCGAAGTGTTTCACCTCTGCCGCCATTATCTGAGCAGTTTTCTCCAGGGCCCTCTCTTTCAGTTTTCAGACGGTTGGTGATCCTCGGAAATCTACCGAAAGTTACAGCGTACGGGCCAATATCCGAACTTAGACCGAACTTTCACGAAAGCGTGACTGCCGCGTCCCTTTGGTGGGTGGGAGTCTATTTCGTGCATAGCATTTGTTGAGCAATGACTCCTCGCTTTCTTTTTATTCTTTTCTTTTTAGCCTTAGTTTGTTACCAATGTGAATGCACCACTGGAAAACGGCCACTGGGAACATTCATCAAGCACTATGAGCCGCTGTATTACGATACTGCTTCTTTGCACGAGATCCATCGGAGAGCCGTTGAAAGTCGGTCGCATGGGAAGTTCTCATTTTCCGCGTTTGGGAAATTTCACCAGCTAAATTTGCGGCCTGATAGAGACATATTTACAGGAGATGCAACAATTGTCTCATCGGATGGAAAGCCGATCCCATTTGATCACGATGCCGTTGTACGAGGTAAAGTGGAGGGTCATCCCAGTTCCGATGTGTACGGTGTTATTGACAAAGAAGATGGATTCCATGGAAAGATATTGAGTGGCAGTGAGAACTATTACGTGGATCCGTCTTCTTGGTACTTTGACAAGAAGCAAGATTTTCCATCTGTGATCTACAAGGACACAGACCTGGAGTACGACCACAATTTCGCCGATATCAATGAAAGAGTACCCTCTGTGCAAGTTCCAGAACGAACCCGCCGCTCGCTTTCGGACCAAGACCAAGGCCGCGTTCGCAGGCAAACACAAGAACAACTGGATAAAGACGCCTGCACACTCGGCCTCTACGCCGACAATTTTTTCACCAAATTGTACGGTGGCAAAACGAAAGCGATCTTCCAGCTTGTCAAACAAGTGCAGGCGGTACAGATCATATACACAAACCAGTTTAACGACTCGAACTACTTCTTTTCAAAAGGATTAACATTCCGCGTCAAGACTATCGTTGTGTTCAACGAGACCGGAAAGCCACCCAGCAATCTTCCCGACCAAATTACGGATAGTAACGTCGGTATAGACACTGTCCTAGATCTGTTCTCAAGTATTGACCACAGTGCTGTTTGCGAAGCCTTCTTGTTCACCGATCGCGACTTTGAGGGTGGAATTTTGGGTCTCGCTTGGATTGGAGACCCTGACGGAGGTGCAGCAGGCGGAATTTGCGACGGATTTATCGATTATGGTGGAGGGAAAAAACGGAGTTACAATACTGGTGTTGTTACATTGAAGCTTTACGGACGATTCACACCTCCCAGGGTATCAGAGATAACGTTTGCACACGAGCTTGGGCATGGATTTGGTTCTCAGGTAAGCTTTTGTTTCATCGTTTTTTGGAATGTCTATGAGAATGCTTTGTGGTCAATTACGTAGAAATTTATACGCGTAAACTACTTTTTGCGCCACCGTGAATTTGCTCAAGTTTTTACCGACTGCAGTTTAAATCTCGGATTTTAATATAAAACAGCGCAGTTTATAGCGGGTTACAAACAGCTCGATTGGTACAAAACGTTCAAATTACAAAACAAAGTGACACACCTTTCTGGACTTTGACATCTTGCTTGTTTACTTGACACCCGATGACAAACTTACATAAATTACTCTCAGTACATCGTTCACTTCTTTCCAAAGTTCAACGCAAAAGAAAGTGGCAAATACAAGAAAGTATGAAAAAAGTCTTTATAAGCCATAAATCTAATAGCTAGAGCTGCATGTATAGTAGGCTACTCAAATCATTCGTTCATGCGGTTATGCTTTATAAATAAGCTCGCACATATTGTGTTAAAATGTGCTGACAAGGGGTTAGATCACTGATTCTCTACAAGCTCATATCCACCTGTTACCATTACACATACTAACTTGCAGACCTGCTCTCTTTTGGAATAAGCTTGGGATGATACAAAAGACGCCATACAAAATAGCATGCACTTATTTATTTAGCACTGGGGATATGTCAACCAAATTGGAAAAGCACTATGTATTGATTTGTTTGTAAATAGCCTTTCTTTGCACAAGCTTATGTATTTATAAACCTGTCTTGTGTTCTTTTAGTGTGCCATGGTATGTTTTTTTTCAACCATAGACATGTGTTTGGATAGTGATAAAGCAGTTATTAGCATAGTATGATAGTCTTATATCATGTGATGATGTCATCACATACCTATGAGATATTGTCATGGGAAGTAGCCTTCTGATATTGCGCACATCGGAAGATTTTTCATGATAGAAATGTTGATCATGTTTTATACCAAACCTTGAACTGCATGGAAATATTCCTTTATGTGGGTTTATATGTGAGACACTGATTCAAAGCTGTGACAATCAATTTTCTTGGCATGAAAAAAGTTTAGCAAGTGCTTGTTGTAGCTCAGATGTATTTCATACAAAATTAAATTGTGAAACAAAATCAGACATGAGAAAAATTATGCAAAATGTTCATCGATATCTGCCATCTCATTGAGAGCTGGTATGTTATGATATACAAATTTCCTTCAGATCATTAAAATCTTAAAATAACAACTTGCTTTCCTGGAATAACACTTCCAAGGTATAAATTAACTATTTAACGAAAACAGTGCCTCAGACTGGGAAAGATCAATGTGGAATTTAAAACGTGAATGACAACAAGATGTTTCAAGTCTGATGAAGTTCCTTTAGAGTGTGTTATTATTGTCATGAAAATGTAAGATAGCAATACTGACAAACTGAAAACGACAGATGAAAGCATAATAATAATGAAGACCTTAGTAACAAAGTCACAAGTGATGATTTGATTCAGTTTTCTGCATGTCAAACTGCCTGAATGTTTGCATGTAGCATTCAATTTACATGTACATGTTATCAAATAACATTGCATTTATTTTTGTTTCCCACTGCTGTACACTTCCTTTTTGAGAAAAGCTAAACAAAATTAATAAAGAATCCTGTTCTTGTACCAAGGCAAAATTTCTACCTACGTGTTTATAGGGCAACAAGTGTACAAGTCATGATATATAGTAGTTTAAAATATATTTTAGGTCAGAATGATTTAAACCAAGATTAAATTTTTCAAATCAGTCTCTTTTTTTTAACTTTTGTGGGGGATTTTAAAAAGAATAACATGCACGCCACCCACCTTCCGCACTTCTTAACCCTACCCTGCCCTGCCAGGATCTCATATCAACACACCTGACCCAAACCCTCAGATCTTTTTTATTATTATTATTTTGTACTTGCCTGGATTTGAACACCAGATCTCTGACTTTGTATTCCACCTTCATCTCCACTAGGCCACACGAACAATCCTTGCAAATTTGTTTAAATCTGTGGACCGGTCTAAAAGGTTATTGTTCTCAGACTCATCCTTCCCCTTTGACACAAATTAACCTAGGCTGAAATCATTTTGACCTAAAATGTATTTTAAATACATAAATACATAGTACTTGAATATCCACCCCTCACATTAGTCTGATCTTGATTCATCCACTGGCAAGTCAAACCTCCATTTCTCTGGTAGAGCTAGTGAGCTCTAGTACTGATCATAGTGAAATGTTTGCTTGCTGTTGTGAAATTTAAAATATGCTTGTTTTTGTCTTTTGTTAGCATGATCCAGACACAGAACAGTGTGCACCTGGTCCTCCTGAAGGAAACTACATCATGTTCGATAAAGCAACATCTGGTATTGAACCCAACAATGACCGCTTTTCTGTATGCAGCAAAGACAGTATCAAGAAAAACGTAAATAGAGTTCGTTCTAAGCAAGGCAGTACTTGCTTCATTAAATCCGATGACCCAATATGTGGAAACAAGATAGTGGAAAAAGGTGAACAGTGTGACTGTGGAAATGCAAACACCTGTACTGAGGATTGCTGTATCCCAGCAGGTAACAACAATGAATGCAAGCTGAGAAGTGAAAAGACATGCAGCCCAAGCCAAGGTTTGTGCCACCATAGAATTGATTTCTATTTAGCTCTGTTATTCTATTAGGATTAATTAACCATTTCAACCTGAAACATAATTTAGGTAGTGGTGTGCTGATCATAAGAAAATAAAATAAAATAAATCTTAAATTGACCACTCCCGCAATGGGGCTTTTCAGGGCCAGTGAAACCAAATGTTGAAACAAATGTTGCACATGAACATAACATGGTTAAAAATCTCAACTGGCAGGAGGCAGACCAGTTGGCTATTTATACAGTGTAAATAAGCTCTTACACAGCCCGTTTTGCAACCAACCCAATGAAAATCTTTTACAACGCAACAAAGTGAACACAGCGTATCCCAAAGGGAGTATTGCCACCTGTTTCTGCCTTCATCCAATGTTGAAAGTCTTAGAATTCCTCACATGTATTCAACAGAAATCTTTGAAAGTCCCAACACCCCTGGATTACAGAAGAAGGTTGTCAGGGAATAAAGTTGTGCTGTTAAATTTCAGGGCCATGCTGCAGCACTAAATGTACTTATGAGGGA
The DNA here is from genome assembly GCF_042242905.1 of Orbicella faveolata. Taxonomy (NCBI): domain Eukaryota; kingdom Metazoa; phylum Cnidaria; class Anthozoa; order Scleractinia; family Merulinidae; genus Orbicella; species Orbicella faveolata. Next base: position 7,339,766 of record NW_028301565.1, read on the forward strand.
CCAGCTGTGTTATGCGCTGCTGCAACAGGCTGCACAAAAAACACATCATGCAGTGGCCACTCATTCACGTGTGACACTCCAGAGGCATATCCAAATGAGACCCTGTGTGACGAGGGACGTCGCTTATGTTATGCCGGACAGTGTTCCACATCTGTCTGTATCAAGTATGGTTTGGAAGAGTGTTCATGTTCAGTTGAGGAAGAACTGTGCGATCTGTGTTGTAAAGAGAAAGGGG